>NC_059197.1:32737229-32764729 GCF_020615455.1 Coregonus clupeaformis | reverse complement strand
GTTTCACGCCTGAGAGTGCCTGTAATTACGCCAGCTAGCTGCCTACAATAATTACATACAATAATGCCTACCATTCAGCTGTTTTTCTAACCTCATTGTCTGAAGCGTTAACGATAGGTAGTAAGTAGCTACTGTGCTCGAAATGTAGCTAGCTTGTTGCTACCTGGATAGCTACTAAACAATAGCTGGAACGACCTAGCGAACAGACGTGAACTGGCTGAGTCGATTCAGTGGCTAGCTTTGCACTTGGCTAGCTAATAGTAGCTGCTAGGGGTAAGTTATAACCTACATTTGTGTTTTGTTTTTACATACTGGTAGCCAGAGTCGTTCAAGGGAATTCGGGACATGGGTGACTAGTTAACGTTAGCTTGGCTCTCACTGTGTGTTCGTGCCGTGGGAGGACGGGTTTCTTCATTGGCAGAAAGCAATGGCTAGCTAGTATGCTAACTATTCTAGCTAACTAACTGGCTGAATAAGTTGACGACGGACTCGCTCAAGCTGTCCGGACTAGCCCACAACGTTAGACACGGACACGAATGATCTGCTTGGCGTGTTGACACACTGGTGGTTTGTTGTGGCCGAGTATTGGTGCTAAACCATGTTGTTGGAGTCCGGCATGCTAGTTGGCTGTGGCGTCATATGACTAGGTGCCCTGGACGGTTTTCACGGAAGAATACTGTACCAAGTTAGCTAGCTGAATAAACGAAGTTAGTCTATTCCTAGAAAACATTGAACCACTGTAGTTCACAACAATTATAGTTTCTGAGGTGGAAGTTGGGTGAGTTATATTTGGGTGTTTCAGTGAAACGTAATTGAGGGATGCCCCGCTCTCTCGCTTTCCCAGCTGTTTAGTTCATTTCATTCCGATCTCCTTTGCATTATTGTAGCCATTTTCTGTAGCCTGTCAACTATGCCTCTGTCTATCCCTGTTCTCTCCTCTCCGCACAGGCTATACAAACGCCTCACACCGCGTGGCTGCTGCCTCTCTAACCTGGTGGTCCCTGCACGCACGACCCACGTGGAGTTCCAGGTCTCCGGCAGCCTCTGGAACTGCCGTTCTGCGGCCAACAAGGCAGAGTTCATCTCAGCCTATGCTACCCTCCAGTCCCTCGACTTCTTGGCGCTGACGGAAACATGGATTACCACTGAAAACACTGCTACTCCTACTGCTCTCTCCTCGTCTGACCATGTGTTCTCGCATACCCCGAGAGCATCTGGTCAGCGGGGTGGTGGCACAGGAATCACATGTCAACACCCTGTCGTTCTCTGCTAACATCAAGGCGGTGACACGATCCTGTAGGTTCATGCTCTACAACATTCGGAGAGTACGACCCTGCCTTACACAGGAAGCGGCACAGGTCCTAATCCAGGCACTTGTCATCTCCCGTCTGGACTACTGCAACTCGCTGTTGGCTGGGCTCCCTGCCTGTGCCATTAAACCCCTATAACTCATCCAGAATGCCGCAGCCCGTCTGGTGTTCAACCTTCCCAAGTTCTCTCACGTCACCCCGCTCCTCCGCACACTCCACTGGCTTCCAGTTGAAGCCCGAATCTTCTACAAGACCATGGTGCTTGCCTACGGAGCTGTGAGGGGAACGGCACCTCCGTACCTTCAGGCTCTGATCAGTCCCTACACTCAAATGAGGGCATTGCGTTCATCCACCTCTGGCCTGCTGGCCCCCTACCTCTGCGGAAGCACAGTTCCCGCTCAGCCCAGTCAAAACTGTTCGCTGCTCTGGCACCCCAATGGTGGAACAAGCTCCCTCACGACGCCAGGACAGCGGAGTCACTCACCACCTTCCGGAGACACTTGAAACCCCACCTCTTTAAGGAATACCTGGGATAGGATAAAGTAATCCTTCTACACCCCCCTTACCCCCACCCTCCCAAAAAAAAATGAAGTGGTTATCCCACTGGCTATAAGGTGAATGCACCAATTTGTAAGTCGCTCTGGATAAGAGCGTCTGCTAAATGACGGAAATGTAAATGTAAATGTATCTCTCTCTGTCTCTCTCTCTCTCTGTCTCTCTCTCTGTCTCTCTCTCTGTCTCTCTCTCTCTCTGTCTCTCTCTCTGTCTCTCTCTCTGTCTCTCTCTCTGTCTCTCTCTCTGTCTCTCTCTCTGTCTCTCTCTCTGTCTCTCTCTCTGTCTCTCTCTCTCTCTGTCTCTCTCTCTCTCTCCTACCTCAGTGTAGGGGTTGTAATGTAAGGGGTTGAGGCCAGAGAAGGGTTCAAAGACTCGAGCCGAGGCCAAGGCCTGCTGTTTTCCTCCAGGCAGCAGACGGAGCAGCTTCTCATGGACCGTACGGATCGTCACCACCTGAGAGACACACACACAGGTCAGAGTTTGTCAAGAACTGTAAGGATCGTCACCTCCTCAGAAAGAGAAGTGGTCAAAGATGAGTCACAGACTCTCATACATGTCACATATACAGTACACACACGTCATTAAGTCATATGGTAAAGCTTCATCAGTAACCTCAGGAACATTGTCACATACGAAAAAAGGAAGTGGGGTGTAGTGACTTAGTCAAAAAGGGTTCCTAAAGAGCGAGTGCAGAGATATCCTATACTTCCTGATATGCAATTATGACAATGATGTTAATGACACAGAGAATGATTGACAGCTGGTGCATCTGACCTCGTCCAGTCTCTGAGCCAGGCTGTGCAGGGCCTGGGGGCGGTGCTTGTCTCCCTTCCAGGGGTAAGGGGCGTATCTCTTCCACACCTGTCCACTCAGGTGCTCACAGGCCGACACCCACTGCTCACAGATGACCACGCCGACTCTCAGGCTCTCCCTCACAGATAGGAACGGGTCCATGAAGAGTTTCACACCACTCAGCTTCTTCTGCACGTACCTGCCCAGCGCACCGCCTGACACACATAAACACACAGTCAGAAACACAAGCCATGGCAGGCCATCTGAAATAATGCAACAACACCACCATAATAAATACAGTAGCTAGCTCTCTGCCAGTTCAGTTTCAGTTCCAGGTTGTGTGTGTGTGTGTGTGTGTGTGTGTGTGTGGCGTACCAATGACGTCCATGAGTCTGAGCATGCGCGTCTCAGGAAAGGGATCATGGTCATTCTGCCTCCACACGTCATCCAGTGTGTCTCTGCTCACCTCCACCAGCTCCACAGCATCAGACAGACAGACACCATCCAGACCACTGTAGTCCTGATACACACAGGGGGGATGAGACAGTCAACACACACACACACACCAAAACACACCCCTTCCTTCCTTCCTTGTTCGTCCATCATAGGTCGATGATAACCATGACATGATTTATTGGGATGAGTCTGGGCTACGGTGAGTAAGCAGATGGTTGATGACGCCAATCTGAGCCGGAACATTCTTTACTTTACTAAATGTATTGTCCCCTTGGGAGAAATTCGTTGCAGTATCATACACGTTTTAAAAAGGACAAGACCACAACACAAATGGACAATAAAAGGACATTACACAATACAACGTCATGACAGTCATATACAGTATGAGAAGCCTGCTGGTCTTAGTGATTGGATCAGGACATTAGCCCAAGCTATTTAGGAGGGATATCACATTTGGCACAAATTATTGTCTAGTCCTGTTTTTTCACTCTTTGACACACTGGACATGATATATTGGTAGTACACACACAGTCCATACCTTCTCTATGGGCTTGAAGAGCTCAGAGAAGTGTGAGGCCCTCTCTCTCACAGTGCTCCTGTCCCCAGACTCAGAGAGATCAGCCCAGTACTGGAACTCATCCACTGGGGTCAGGATACCTGAACAGACAGAAGAACACACCAACAGGAGGTTTTCAACTGTCAACTATGATTAGACCGGGGATCGTTGTTGCTCTTCGGTCTTTCATATCATTTGATGTAATTCCCCTGTTACATTTTGATGTACTAGTAGGTATATCCTAGTCCGAGGATTTGGCTAAAGCTCATAGAGATCTGGGTCCCGGATATTCTGAACCACGTGAGCAGTGTGCACCCACCCAGGATGTCGTCTTCTCTGTGGCTCCTCTTTCCAGTGTCTTCTGTTCCGGCCCTGCGGATCACAGAGCCCAGCCCCTGCTCCAGCTCACTTAGCAGGCCCGCAAGCTTTGGGTCAAATGCTGAGCTCCACCGCTCATCCTAGAATAAGGGAATACATAATAAATCTATAAACACACCTGTAACACACACCTGCAAGGTATAAAGGTGTTACCTCTTTAGTACACAGGCATAACACAGGTGATATATGTTCATTACACAGGCAATAGATCTCACCTTGAGTAGCATAGGGGCGAACACCTGTCGCACGGCCTGGTAGAGGGTACTGATAGGAGACTCTAGCATGGAGGACACCAGGACATTCTGGTGCAGGTTCTCCTCTGTTATCACTGTGGGACGCAGCTTGAAGAACACTAAAACCTCTCTGCTGTCCCCAGCCTCAATCTGTACACAGCCATAATGAAAATCAGAAAAAAAAGAGGATATTGGTTTGGGGTTAGGTCAATTTCGATGATGTAGGCACAAAATTATAAAGTCAGTAGCTAAGTTCCTGGTTAGCAAGAAAACGTCTGTTCTCATCTTGGTAGATGTGAACAGAGAAAGAAGTGTATGTTTATCAATGTGTATGTTTTACATTATTGCTAATTGGATATCATATCCTGTATTGTCTAGTATACCTTGTTTGACAGGCACAGGTCATTCTCGTGTTTGGTGACAGCAAGCACGAATTCGTTCCCATCATCTAAGAAATTGTTGAGTTCCTCAGACCCATCAAGGGATGATGGCGGCTTTAGGCCGAAGTAGTTCCCTGTCGTGGTGAGGATGAACTGCTTGCGGGCGTCATCCGAGCCGTGAGGCATCTCTCACTTCTTGTTTTGTGGCTCAGGTGAACAAATTGTTTTCGGATTCCCTACGAAAAAAAGGAGCTAATGTCAAAGTGACTCATACTGTGACGATGTCCCACATCCCTGCCTGGGCTAACCAAAAGTCGAAGCTAAACCACTTGTTACTCACTAGCTAGCTATCTAGCTAGCTGCACTGTTAAGCTAGCGATTTAGCTTCAAAACCAGTCCATAAACGTCCAATAATGTACCGTCACCAAACTGACGGCCATTTGTAAAGACGAAGCGCACTGGCATCACTGAGGTATATATGAACTAGCATGTTATGGAGTATGCTATCTACCTGGAAAACTAGGTAGCTAGTTAGCGTAGTGCGAGCCCCGGAAGAACTAGCGTAGCTATCATGCTACCTATAGCTAGCTGGTTCATAACAGTTTCATCTAGCTAACTAGTAAAGTTAGCTGACCAGAGAACGTACTTACTGGTTAAAGAGGAGGCTTAGACTGTAAAACCGAATGTGGACATCAAAGCACTAAATTATAAATATATTATATTATATTTTAGCCGAGTCCGAGAGGGTGCTTCTGCATAATCTGCAGTTGATGTCTTGTTTCTGCAGCAAGAGTGAAGCTGGCGTAGTTACCATTGAAACTACGGCAGCTACGTAGCTAGCTATCGCAACTGCAGTGCTCACTGGTTGGCTACGTTAAAAAAAAGTGCCGTAGAAGCTATCCGTGGTAGGCCTACTCGCAGAGAGAAGGATTTAAACTTTAGTGTTGTCACGAGCACCGGATACATACAGCAGGTCTAAAACAGTATAGTGAAACTTGCGAGCTCTTTCCGACGATGCAGAATAACAGTAATGGATTCCCTAGAGGAAAAAGCAGCTAGTGTCAAAGTGAATCATACTGTAAGCATGTCACACCCTTCCTTGCCTGGGCTAAATAAAAGTCTGGCAACCTAAGCTAGACATGCAAAAAATGAAATAAAAACAGAATGCAGGTACTGTATACAGGATATACAGGTCAGTGCCATTAATACAATGTGCAGGTGTACTGGAGTGATTGATGAACCATACCTTCAGAAAGTATTCACGCCCCTTGACTTTTCCACATTTAGTTGTGTTACAAAGGGGGGTTAAAATTGATTTAATTGTCATTTTTTTGTCAACAATTGACACAAAATACTCTATAATGTCAAAGTGGAAGGAAAAACTCTCGGTAAGCAACACTAGTGTAGATCTGGTGTCTACACGGAATTTGCATCAAGTCCAATTTCAGAAAGTTCAACAGCAATAAATAAAATCACCATCATGGAATTAAATAAAAGCAACCTCCATTCATCATCTCCAGTCCTTCATCACTGACACGGCAACAAGCCACTGCTTGCAAGTCAATGCTATAAAGTGCCTATCTGATGTGTGCCGGCATGATGTAACTGAGAAATGAATGCATGTAGGCTAGGAGGATGCTTTGGTGTTTCCCCGTGACAGACTCAAATGGCAGGATTCAGACTCTGAAGGTTCACAAAGGAGAACAGCCCCTGACTGTGTGATATTATAGACCAGAGAAAAATCACATGGGTGGCATCATGAAGGTTATTGGAGAAGCTAGAACAAATGGAACATGTCCCAGGGTGCATTGCTTTTTCATAGTTTAGCTTGGGGTTTCAATTCACTCACTGGATTGTATAATGTAGTAGTGTAATTTATAGTAGTGCAACATTCCAGCAGGTTCACATCAGAATAGTTTTCTGAATTTATGAATCAGTCTTTATGGTGGAAGAACACATCAAGATTAAAATGGCAGACACAGTTGTAATAGTAAGTCCTTGTAGAGGTTCAGCACAGCCTCGTGTTATGTGGATGGTCCTGCTCGTGGAACATTTCACACCATTTGTATTGAATATCAAATCCCTTTCATAAACTGTCAAATCAGAACTAAGATTCCACGTTTTATTAGGTCTTAAAGAGGGAACTAGGAAGAAAGTATGGTCTTCCTTCTGCAGAGAAAGTTCTTAGAATATTATGTTCATAGAGAGGTCAGCAGTAGAGCAGTTTCTCCTTTTAATTTTTTGGGGAAATTAAGGTAAAACCTTTAAATACAAATAGATGGCCACCCTTTCCCGGAAGCCCCTCCTTTTATCGTTTTAAGTTATTCTTCTGGTTATTATGATCTCATCCCTCAGCCACGGAGTAAGAGCTCCTCCTCACTTCCTTTAACATGTGTGTGTGTGTGTGTGTGTGTGTGTGTGTGTGTCTGTGTGTGGCGAGGCAATAGGTGGGATGAGTTAGTAGAGTGTTTGTCCAGGCCTGCTGCACTATGTTTGTACTGAGGTTTCCCACACCTTTGTTTGTGTGGTACCATGTTCTTTATCCGTGTCTGAGGTTAGCCTGTGTCAGCATGGTCTGATCTGATCGGATCATCTGATATCTGTAGCCTGAATGGAGGGGAGGAAATTCTCTCCGTGCAACACCACTGGTCCAAACAACATTCTCCATTCTGATTCGCCCTTCATCAGGGACACCATGGATACAGTGTTCCATTTCTCACTAATGTTGTTGTGTTCTTGATAAACATTGCAGTTTGAACTACTGTGTGCAGAGTACTGTAGATTTTAGGTGGCATATATAGGGAAGTGAGAGTCTCAAATGTCTGTGACATTAACTGACCCCCCACCCCCTCAGCACACACACAACTATGAACACACACTGCTGTGAGAAGAGACCAAATCCTGATAACCTACGGTATGCTACAATGGTAACATTAGTCAACTAGAAACCCTAGACCCACTCCAATTTGCATACCGCCCCAACAGATCCACAGATGATGCAATCTCTATTGCACTCCACACTGCCCTTTCCCACCTGGACAAGAGGAACACCTACGTGAGAATGCTATTCATTGACTACAGCTCAGCATTCAACACCATAGTGCCCTCTAAGCTCATCACTAAGCTAAGGATCCTGGGACTAAACACCTCCCTCTGCAACTGGATCCTGGACTTCCTGACGGGCCGCCCCCAGGTGGTAAGGGTAGGTAACAACACATCTGCCACACTGATCCTCAACACGGGGGCCCCTCAGGGGTGCGTGCTCAGTCCCCTCCTGTACTCTCTGTTCACCCATGACTGCATGGCCAGGCACGACTCCAACACCATCATTAAGTTTGCCGACGACACAACAGTGGTAGGCCTGATCACCGACAACGATGAGACAGCCTATAGGGAGGAGGTCAGAGATCTGGCCGTGTGGTGCCAGGACAACAACCTCTCCCTCAACGTGACCAAGACAAAGGAGATGATTGTGGACTACAGGAAAAAAAAAGAGGACTGAGCACGCCCCCATTCTCATCGACGGGGCTGTAGTGGAACAGGTTGAGAGCTTCAAGTTCCTTGGTGTCCACATCACCAACGAACTATCATGGTCCAAACACACCAAGACAGTCGTGAAGAGGGCACGACAAAGCCTATTCCCCCTCAGGAGACTAAAAAGATTTGGCATGGGTCCTCAGATCCTCAAAAAAATTCTACAGCTGCACCATCGAGAGCATCCTGACTGGTTGCATCACCGCCTGGTATGGCAACTGCTTGGCCTCCGACCGCAAGGCACTACAGAGGGTAGTGCATACGGCCCAGTACATCACTGGGGCAAAGCTTCCTGCCATCCAGGACCTCTATACCAGGCGGTGTCAGAGGAAGGCCCTCAAAATTGTCAAAGACTCCAGCCACCCTAGTCATAGACTGTTCTCTCTGCTACCGCACGGCAAGCGGTACCGGAGTGCCAAGTCTAGGTCCAAAAGACTTCTCAACAGCTTCTACCCCCAAGCCATAAGACTCCTGAACAGCTAATCATGGCTACCCGGACTATTTGCACTGCCCCCCCACCCCATCCTTTTTACGCTGCTGCTACTCTGTTAAGTATTTATGCATAGTCACTTTAACTCTACCCACATGTACATATTACCTCAACTACCTCAACTAGCCGGTGCCCCCGCACATTGACTCTGCAACGGTACCCCCCTGTATATATAGCCTCCCTACTGTCACTTTATTTTACTTCTGCTCTTTTTTTTTCTCAACACTTTTTTTTGTTGTTGTTGTTTTATTTTAACTTTTTTTTTAAAACTTTTTTTATTTTTTATTTTATTTTTTGTTTAAAATAAATGCACTGTTGGTTAAGGGCTGTAAGTAAGCATTTCACTGTAATGTCTAGACCTGTTGTATTCGGCGCATGTGACCAATACAATTTGATTTGATTTGATTTGATTTGAAAAGCAAAAGGACTTCCCCTGACTAAAGCCACACCCCCAGCATGCTTAGGGAAGAGGGACTGATTGCCAGTGCTGAGAACACACCAACCTCTCCGACTTCACACTCGATTACGGCTGTTAAGAAAGGCAAAGCATGACTGCGGTAAGAATGCCTTTATTTCACCATCATAGGCTTTATAACTGTTATAAATATCTACAGCTCTTCCAGACTGGCTGGTAGTGGATGTACCAGTGTTGATGTAGCTTTACTTAGAGAATACAGTGCTGGTTAAGGTGAAGCAGTTTAATTAAACAATGCAATAGAAGGGTATTCAGTTTGACCTACTATATCATATATTTTTTATTTTTAACCTTTATTTAACTAGGCAAGTCAGTTAAGAACAAATTCTTATTTACAAACCCGGCTGATGCTGGTCCAATTGTGCGCTGCCCTATGGGACTCCCAATCACGGCCGGATTGTGATACAGCCTGGAATCGAACCAGGGTCTATAAATAAGAATTTGTTCTTAACTGACTTGCCTAGTTAAATAAATGTTTAAAAATTAAATATATATGATAGCGACGCCTCTTGCACTGAGACGCAGTGCCTTAGACCGCTGCGCCACTCGGGAGCCCCTATATCATTGAATGAATGGAGGTTGTTGGTGTTTCAGGTTATAAACCAAAACAATAGATGTAGAGATGTGACTCCTACTCTTGGGGTTGACTGTAATATCTGGAGAGATGTAGCAAACAGATAATGGAGCCATAGAAACTGACTGGTCATTGGCTGCATTTACACAGGCAGCCAATTCTGATATTTTGCCCGATTATTGGCAAAAGATCTGATCTGATTGGTCAAAAGATTAATTATTGGCAAAATTGGGCTGCCTTTGTAAACGCTGCCATAGTGTCATATTATATATTTAAAATAAACGTTTATCATCATCATCTCTGTCAAAGTGGTTTAATATCTAAATCTTGTTGCATGGACAGTGCATTATATATTTTTGCAATTGCTTATTTGCAAACATTGTCAATCACTTGGATAAGTGAAACATTTACACACAGTGGATTTCACCGATACTTTCACCTAGATATGGTCAGATTACTCTGAAGTTTTCATCTTTTGTGTTTTGATAAAACTACGACATTTCAAAAATAAATCCATGGATTACAGTTTCTATTGACTGCGACGTGAGTAACACACTAAACATGAACTTTTAACTTCTCACTCTGCATAGTTCTAGTACCACGCCTTTCTGACTCACTCGTGCTGCAACATTACAAAACCGTCTGTGTCAACTAAGAGTGTCAAACTACTGTTTGCTTCATGCTCAGTGGACCATGAATGCATGCACGTGCATGCTTATGTTGTGTTTATGTATGATTGTTTTCATGTGTGTGTGTGTGTGTGTGTGTTATAGCAATATATTTGATATACAGCAACTATATACAGTTCTTCTGTACTGTTGATACTGTAACCTGTGTTAATGAAACTCATCCTACAAGCTGATACCATAACAATGGGGCTCTCTAATTCTGGGGATTCCCCTTGGCTTATTAATTAGAAACTTATCTGACAACCAAGCCAGTTCCCTCTGTCAGCCCCCGGCACAATCCTCTGGCCTGTGACATTCTACTGAGGCAATCGTTTGATGTCTTTACTCTCAAGTAGTTAATTCATAATAAAGTCCTTGCAAGACAATGTGTAAAAGACACACGATTGAGGAACGGAATTGTTGTTTGATTCTCTTCAGATTGACGCTAAATCAACCAAACCCACAACTCTGAACCATGAACTCCCTATCCTTAACCACCAATCGCTGAGATCAATAAAGAACCGTGACCACAAATATCTCACTAGGCAAAAGTTATCTATCTGGATTTCGCCTATCGGGTAGGATTATATGCATAGAAATAGAACGAATAGAATGGACAAATCATTGACTTCAATGGGGACTCCCATTCTACGCATTCTATTTCCATGCATTTAATCCTATCCTATAGCTGAAATCTGAATAGATAACCTTTGAAAAACTGGGCCCTGCACACAGTAGCTGTATGTGCTTATAGCCTACTGCCCAAAGAGTACAAAGAATTTCCTGAAGTAATTCCCTTGTCCTGGGATTTCCCTTAGGGTTTTCTTGACTGACTATTAGGAAGAGTAACCTAAATGCTCAATTTATTTCCTTAACTTGGTTATTATAATAAATATAAAATGAAGATTTTTCTTAATTACTTTTTTTAAATCTCACCATATTATCTGAGGATTAATAAGCAAACTCTCGTGTCCTTTATGAGTGTTTATTTACCATGATATGAATCTGATCATATGAAACCTGATCATTGGTTGTAAGTACTGCTGTTTGAACTAATGTGTCTGTGTTTTCTACAGGACTATGGGATGTGTGTGCGTTGGCTGCTTCGGTAAATAGTGCTCACTTATCACTCTGTGTGACTATGATCATGGCGGGATTGTGTCTGAGGTATATTTCTATCTTTAAATCTTGGTTATTTGCAACCGTTAGCCTACTTGATTTACATACAACTGTATTGGTCTAATTTTGATACAATTATACGTTTTTAATAAGAATAATATTTAATTTGTAGAGTTAATTTCCCGCTATCTAGAGTCAGAATTCTTCACACCTTGTTTACAGTAGTGTGTGTGGTGACAGTATCTGATAGAGAGAATGCCGCTGTGGGTCTCCAATGGAATTCATTTCTGTTTTCTGGGTGTTTCCTTGGTATACAGTACATTCCTGAAAGCTGGAGGAATGTGTGCCTGTAATTAAAGGATAATATTAATAACATTTATGGGTGTGTTTCTGGAAATAGGTTATTAGGAAATAAGAACGCTACCAGTGACCTCACCTAACAGTACTCAGCTGATTGTACTGTTATTTTGGTTTCCAGAAAGTGTGTCTTCTTCTTCCTGGCATCGGTTCGGTTTATTCAAAGTAGAGGTAAGAGGAGAGTCAAGTGACAAAAATATGACATTATGATACCTGCCACTTTATCAGATCAGATCTTTACTGTTGGAGATGCTTGGCTGAGTGTGTGTGTGTGTGTGTGTGTGTGCGTGCCTGCATGTGTGTATCTGTGTATGTTTTCTCTGTAAAGTTTGATTTGCAATAAGACTATCTGAACCATGATGTTATCTATTCAGTAGAAGGGAAAGTACCAGACACTTTCAGATGAGAGAAAAGTGTAGATGTGTCAGATAGATTGAGGGAAAAAGAAACACAGAAGCCAAAAAAGGAACTGCCTAATGTCTACCCTCACCCCCCTAACTCTCTGGCATAACCCTTCCCTAACCTCTAACCCCTTTCGCCCTCTCTCTCAGATGTCACCATGGTGATAGGAGAGGTGGGTGGGGCTGTGACCCTCCCCTGTACGTCTGACCTCTCCCCAATCTACCTGTATGTACAGAGACCTGACCCAGTGGAGTACATTAACGGCTACCATCAGACAAAGGTCTTACCATCGCCTGACCCAAAGTATGCAAACCGTACGCATGTAGACCCCACACAGGGAACAATGAAGCTGTGGAGTATACGGCCGTCAGATGAGGGGCTGTACGAATGCCACATCCGATACCCAACCAAGGACAACCGGGAGATCATACAGCTCAATGTGACAGGTAAGATTACCTCAGTTCAAACTCTCTTACATGTGGAACATGGCTTTCTGGATGAAGGAAAACACAATGTCTGTGCTGTCAGATGTGTGCTTGTAATAGCCCAAACCATAGATACATTCACTAAAAAGAAGACAAAAAGAAAGCTGTAGACCGGCTTGTGTTGTTTTGTTTTCAGTTACTTAGAGGAAGTAAAACTAAGAAAATATCAAATCATTTCCATCTCTCCCCCTCTACAGCCAACTACAGCATCCCCAATGTAACAGTGGCTTGTGACAGCAGCAGTTGCTTGGTGACGTGTTCCTCCGACAACGGTTACCCTCGTAGGGACGTTGAGTGGAGCCCGAACCCTCCTCTGAACCAGAGCCACTGGAGAGCAGTGAACAGCAGTGATAGGAGAGACCCGGTCTCTACGCTGTTCTCAGTCTTCAGTTCCATATCCGTCAGCTGCTCCTCCGGACCCTGGCTGAACCTCAGCTGTGCTGTAGGGGGCGCCCTCTCACAGGAACACACCGTCTGTGAGGACTGAGACACACTGTCTCTATCACTGTCATTAAATGTATAACATTATACATTTCTGTCAAGCAAATTAATTTGAAACCTTACCTGTTGTGTTGTATTGTATTTATCTACTATAGGCATGCCACAGGCAGGCTCTCCTGATATCCTTGTTGTCTGTGTGATCTCTGCTGTCTCTGCTGTTCTGCTGTGTTTCCTGGTTCTGGTATTTATCAGCAAGAAAAGGAAGGCTAAGCCAGCCAGAGGTAATCAAGGTAAGGATGACATTACTTGCGATAGTGGAGACAGACAGTATTGTCTCTTGGAAATGGGACCGGCAGGATAAAATATAAATATCTATAAATACATAAAACATATAGATGGGTTGGCGGACAACGTTATGCACATCGATGTGGCCGGAAGGTGTGTGTTGTTATGATTCTGAAAGGTCTGATGGCTAGCAACAATGACAAGAAGCTGCCATGTGGGGAATCGTAGGTGGCTTGTTTCAGCTCGTTGTATATTATTATAGATACCATGTCTTGTTTTGAGATAGCTAACCAACAACAGTAACTATGTATTGAGAGACAAGTGCTCATTGTTGCAAATGTATTTATTTTTCAATAAACATTTAGAGACTAAATATAATTTACATGTTGTCAACAGTCTAAGCCAACCCCATCTGTTTTGCCCCATAGTTGCGCACGCGTAAGTTTTGTTGCTAAATAACCAACCCGTCTATATCTTTCTGTTTCTCCAGGAGGGGAGGTTGCAGCAAATTCAGAGTGAGTATCTGTTTCACTGTTTCACTGTTCAGACGAGTGAGTATCTGTTTCACTGTTTCACTGTTTCACTCAAACTCACAGGATAAATACATCCCACTGGGCAAAAACAGGTTCAATCAACATTGTTTCCACGTCATTTCAACCCAAGAAATATATGTGATGATGTTGAATCAACATGGAAAACTAATTGGATTTGCAAAAAGTAATCAATGTAAGGGCATTTCGTCTTTTATTCATCCAACTTTGAACCTAAATCCAATGATTTTTTTTTTTGATTTCACGTTGATTTCACGTTGAATTCACATTAGTTGACAACTCGACCAAATGTAAATCAGAACTAGACGTTGAACTGAAGTCTGTGCCCAGTGGGATAAGATCAAAAGCTTGACATTGGTTTAGATAACCTGTGCAAATGACCTGGCAAAGCAGTTAAACATTTTTGTTTTGTTAAAGTTTTGTTTCATTCCTTTCCTCTCGTTCTTCCTCTCCTCTCTCTCTTCCTCTCCTCTTTTTCATTCCTCTCCTCTCGTTCTTCCTCTCCTCTCTCTCCTCCTCTCCTCTCTCTCTCTCTCTCTCTCTCTCTCTCTCTCTCTCCTCCTCTCCTCTCTCTCTTCCTCTCCTCTCTTTCTTTCCTCTCCTCTCTCTCCTCCTCTCCCTCTCTCTCCTCCTCTCCTCTCTCTCTCTCTCCTCTCCTCTCTCTCTCTCCTCTCCTCTCTCTCTTCCTCTCCTCTCTCTCCTCCTCTCCTCTCCCTCTTCCTCTCCTCTCTCTCCTCCTCTCCTCTCTCTCTTCCTCTCCTCTCCCTCTTCCTCTCCTCTCTCTCCTCCTCTCCTCTCTCTCCTCCTCTCCTCTCTCTCTTCCTCTCCTCCTCTCCTCTTTTTCATTCCTCTCCTCTCTCTCTTCCTCTCCTCTCTCTCCTCCTCTCCTCTCCCTCTTCCTCTCCTCTCTCTCCTCCTCTCCTCTCTCTCTTCCTCTCCTCTCTCTCTTCCTCTCCTCTCTCTCTTCCTCTCCTCTCTCTCTTCCTCTCCTCTCTCTCCTCCTCTCCTCTCTCTCTCTCTCTCCTCTCTCTCTCTTCCTCTCCTCTCTTTCTTCCTCTCCTCTCTCTCTTCCTCTCCTCTCTTTCTTCCTCTCTGCTTCCCAGAAATGTACAGCTGACCTGAAGGAACCCAGACACTTGAACATTCGGAAGACAGAATGTGGAAGGTTCTATTATTTGACTCATTGGATACTGCCTTCTAATGGGATATGGTAAAGAGATTACTGAGGTGACCTAAACATTGCCTGAACTTGGTGCTGTTGGAAACTATGTTAACTTTCCTCTACATGCTGGATGGTAAGCTGGACTTCAGGGGGTGTTTTTACGGCGTTGAGGAAGACTGAAAATTGTATGTTAAAATGACTGAGTTCCACAGAAAACCAATGAATACTTGAAATGCAATGACTGTCCTCAATGTGTGCACTAAACCAGGGCATGCAATTATCCAAGGCAACATATACAATTATTTGTATTGTGTTGTATTAGGACTAGCGACATGCACTTTAGAAAAGTGTACACTTATCCAGTGATCACTTATCAGGGATTGACTGTATTCAACTGATTGATGAATTTTGGAAGTGAATGTGTCTGTCAGTAGTAGATCTTACTCCAGTTCCTATACCAGCATCTCCCAGTAGGTCCTATTACTGCCAGTCTAAACTGGTTTTATAAAGCTGAGATTCGCATAAGGTGAAACGGCGCCACTGGCCGCCCCAGGCGCCACTGGCCGCCCCAGGCGCATTTGTTATTGTTTTTTAAACGGGGCAGAGGAGCATACATACTCTGCTGTTCTATCGTGCGTGCAATGACGTCAGAGGTAAAACACACAGTGTTCTTTATTTTGAAGTTGTTGTAATATGGCAAACGGACGTGGCAGTTTCACCGCTACGGATTCCAGCTTTAAGGACTTATGGGTTTTCAGTGTTTGTGAGCAGAAGACGAATGTTGAATGTGTGTAAGAATGTGTCTTGATTCTTTTTGGAATTATTTTCAAAGTTTTGTTATCTAGGCAAAATATTTATATGAATTATTATGTTATTCTCATGTAAGATACTATTGTATTATTTTTATACAAGTTATGAATAAGTTATTCATCTTAAATTATGTCTTTCAACTTTTTAATAATAAAAATATATACAGTTGAAGTCAGAAGTTTACATACACCTTAGCCAAATACATTTAAACTCAGTTTTTCACAATTCCTGACATTTAATCCTAGTAAAAATTCCCTGTTTTAGGTCAGTTAGGATCACCACTTTATTTTAAGAATGTGAAATGTCAGAATAATAGTTGAGAGAATGATTGATTTAATATTTTATTTATTTCATCACATTCCCAGTGGGTCAGAAGTTTACATACACTCAATTAGTATTTGGTAGCATTGCCTTTATATTGTTTAACTTGGGTCAAACGTTTCGGGTAGCCTTCCACAAGCTTCCCACAATAAGTTGGGTGAATTTTGGCCCATTCCTCCTGACAGAGCTGGTGTAACGGAGTCAGGTTTGTAGGCCTCCTTGCTCGCACACGCTTTTTCAGTTCTGCCCACAAATCTTCTATAAGATTGAGGTCAGGGCTTTGTGATGGCCACTCCAATACCTTGACTTTGTTGTCCTTAAGCCATTTTGCCACAATTTTGGAAGTATGCTTGGGGTCATTGTCCATTTGGAAGACCCATTTGCGACCAAGCTTTAACTTCCTGACTGATGTCTTGATGTTGCTTCAATATATCCACATAATTTTCCTTCCTCATGATGCCATCTATTTTGTGAAGTGCACCAGTCCCTCCTGCAGCAAAGCACCCCCACAGCATGATGCTGCCACCCCCGTGCTTCACGGTTGGGATGGTGTTCTTCGGCTTGCATGCAACCCCCGTTTTCCTCCAAACTGAACGATGGTCATTATGGCCAAACAGTTCTATTTTTGTTTCATCAGACCAGAGGACATTTCTCCAAAAAGTACGACCTTTGTCCCCATGTACAGTTGCAAATCGTAGTCTGGCTTTTTTATGGCGGTTTTGGAGCCCCGTGGGAATCGAACCCACAACCCTGGCGTTGCAAGCCCCATGCTCTACCGACTGAGCTACACAGGGCCATACCTTTGCACCAAAGTACGTTCATCTCTAGGAGACAGAACACGTCTCCTTCCTGAGCGGTATGATGGCTGCGTGGTCCCATGGTGTTTATACTTGCGTACTATTGTTTGTACAGATGAACGTGGTACCTTCAGGCGTTTGCAAATTGCTCCCAAGGATGAACCAGACTTGTGGAGGTCTACAGATTTTTTTCTGAGGTCTTGGCTGATTTCTTTTGATTTTCCCATGATGTCAAGCAAAGAGGCACTGAGTTTGAAGGTAGGCCTTGAAATACATCCACAGGTACACCTCCAACTGACTCAAATGATGTCAATTAGCCTATCAGAAGCTTCTAAAGCCATGACATCGTTTTCTGGAATTTTCCAAGCTGTTTAAAGGCACAGTCAACTTAGTGTATGTAAACTTCTGACCCACTGGAATTGTGATACAGTGAATTATAAGTGAAATAATCTGTCTGTAAACAATTGTTGGAAAAATTACTTGTGTCGTGCACAAAGTAGATGTCCTAACCGACTTGCCAAAACTATAGTTTGTTAACAAGACATTTGTGGAGTGGTTGAAAAACGAGTTTAATGACTCCAACCTAAGTGTATGTAAACTTCCGACTTCAAATGTACATTGCTATAAAGAAGTGGTGGAGCTGTTGACAAAATGCAGCCCTTTTGTAGGACCACGGATCAACTGCGTTAGGAACTCAGTAGGGGGCTTAACTTACTGTTTAAAGTTAGAATAGTAGACTTTTTCGAAATTGAGTTGTGCATCTGCAGCTTTTTCCAAAAAAAATGTCACTTAGGACCCCCAAAAGGCTAGGGCCGGCTCTGTGTGGGTATGGATGTTGGCACGTAGAGCCGCGAGACAGTGTGGCCCCTAATGACGAGTTCAGTTTTTTTGTGGCCCCCACCCCCATCAAAGTTGCCCATCCGTGTTATATGTGGTATGGTGTAACTCTTAACACCAAATTGCAGTATCAGTGTTCACCAGCAGATGTCAGTCTCACCACAGATTTATGCTCAGCCACCCTACCAACCGAAGAGCTGTATATTAGGACTTGTGATTCCGCTATCACCAAGCCACCAGTCTTATCCATGCTGAAAAAGGGTAGTCTGTAGATCCAATTTTGTTCAATGCCATTTCTTCCACCTTTGTCTCTACTGCAAACAGCTTGTCTGATTGCCTCTGACTGGAATTAAGAGATAAGGGGAAGATGTGAGAAAGGCGAAGAGAAGAGAAGAGATACTCTCTCCATTCAGCAGACAGAGTTTCAGTGTTTATTGGGACAAGAGAATGGTGTGGTCTGGATACTCTGCCTGACACCACTTACCTTTCAATCATAGCTACAGACCAGAGCTAACTCGCACAGTAGGGAGAAACCACACATCTCTCTTTACCTCTCTCTCTTGCTCCCTCCCTCCCTCCCACCCCCTCCCTACTATCTCCCGCCCTCTGTCTATCTCTACCCTCCTCCTCCGTCTCTCCCATGAATCATTGTGCCAGTCTGTCCCTCCCCTGTGTTTACATTAAACAGCAGAATCACTCCAGCCGGCTCAGACTTCAGGAATGTAACACCCTCCCTCCCTCCCTGGTCAAACCCAAACAAAAGAAATAGAAAGTCCCTCCACTCTTCTTCCTCCACTCTCCTTCCTCCACTCTTCTTCCTGGTAGACACACACCAGATTAGAAAACACTAGTAAGTGAACCAGTTTGGCCTGCTTCTGCAGACACACACACACACACACACATGCAGGAATAGTCAGAGTCAGAAGGAAGCCGATGTAATGATGGTGGAGTCCTTGAATAATCCCTCAATTTTACATCTACAGACCACTGAGCTGGCACAGTTTACTGTCTGTGTTCCTTTAGAGAGAGGCAACCTCTGCTCCAGTATGCTGTGGCCAATACCAAACAGCAGGCGAATAAGATTATTCCACTTCAGAATGTCAACTAAATTAGTTCAGGGCTGAGAGAACCGACGGACTGTGCTGGAGGACAAGAGATCGATTCAGGAGAGCAAAGTTTAAATCTGATCAGCATCAGGGAGGTTTCTCTATTTGAAGACAAAATCGGAATACTCAGATGGGAATACCACTGAGGGGCTTCAATTCCGATCAGAGATTCTCAGACAAACCCTTTGGGACCGAGCCACAGTCACGAGTGGAGATTCTATGTCTGCTGTGTGTGATGCTGGAAACCTGAGGAGTTGTTGATAAGAGTCACATCTCCTTGTTTATTAATAACACTGCTTAAGATCTGACCTTTACATTTACTGTCATAACAAGTATACATGTACGGTACACACACATACACACACATACACTGTCTGTAATAAAGCCCTTTTGTCGGTAAAAACTCATTCTGATTGGCTGGGCCTGGCTCCCTAATGGGTGGGCCCAGTTGTGTGGTCATGTGCGGCAAAGAAGGACATAGGTAAGTTGGTCCAGAGCGATGCAGCACGTATCGCACTTAGATGTTACACGGAGGGAAAGTGTCAGTAACATGCATGTCAGTCTCTCCTGGCTCAAAGTTGAGGAGAGATTGACTGCATCACTATTGGTCTTTGTGCGAGGTATTGATATTAGGGTTAGGGTTAGAATTAGGGTTAGTTTTAGGGTTTGGGGTTAAGGTTAGGGTTAGGGTTAAGGTTAGGTTAAGGGTTAAGGTTAGTAAAACAAACATTTGTGTGTGTGTGTGTGTGTGTGTGTGTGTGTGTGTGTGTGTGTGTGTGTGTGTGCTCCCATTTCAGAGCTCTTCCCAGGTCCTCAGTACAGTAGGTGGTATCGGTGATGTTGTTGTTATGGTGTTCTCCCTGGTTACAACACGTGACTGACCTCCAGACCAGAATACACCAGAACACTGAGACAGACCAGAATACACCAGAACACTGAGACAGACCAGAATACGCCAGAACACACCAGAACACTGAGACAGACCAGAATAGACCAGAACACTCAGACAGACCAGAATACACCAGAACACTGAGACAGACCAGAATACACCAGAACACTGAGACAGACCAGGAAGAAGCACAGAGTCACACACTCTCTCTTAGAGAGCGTCCTTTCAACAGGTGTGGGGCCCAAAATAAAGAAAGCACCCCCTCCCTCTAATCTGAATCTTTGGAAATAATTGAACTTCTTGTTTATCTCCTTGAATCCAAACCTCCTATCTATGCTCTGCCCCTCCCTGCAACTGTTACCCCTGATCTCCCGTTCCCTCCAACCTACCCTACTCCTGCCCCCATGTCATTCTCTCCCTCCACACCTCTCCCTCATGCATCTATTACAGTCTAAACTCCTTTTCCCATTATGTTTTAACTTCAGTCACCATGTGGAAATTCCCAATCTGGCCCTCGCACCATCATGACCACCTAATCATCCCCAGCTACCAATTGGCTCATTCATCCCCCCTCCTCTCCCCTGTAACCATACCCCAGGTCGTTTCTGTAAATGAGAATGTGTTCTCAGTCAACTTAGCTGGTAAAATAAGGGTAAAATAAATAAAAAATGTGAGAGAGAAAGAGAGAGGGAGAAAGAGAGAAAGAGAAAGAGAGAAAGAGAGAGGGAGAGTCTTCCATTCATCCTGTTTATATAAGTACAGTATATCTCACTGTAAAATCCACTCATCTTTATGAGCCTCATAAAACCCTCTATACACACACACACACACACACACACAATCGCACACACGCACACACACACACACACACACACACACACAGAGATTCAAACATTCGTATATACACACCCCCATTCATTTGCTGACTTCAGAATAAACTCTTAGTTTTGACTGATATAAACACACTTTTACGACACCAATATGAAAAAAATTATCTGCTAACAAAAGGGACTTTCATAGTAGCGAGACTCCTACACACACACGCACACACACACACTCTCACACACGCACATACTCTCATACACTCTCACACTCACACGCCCGATGAGTCATATAGAGGTAGCTAACATCTGCCGTCTAGTGTCTCTCACACTCACAGGAGCTGAGAGCTCTGAGGGCAGCTCTTAACTCAAACACACTGTTTATGAGTTACAGGCTGTTCTGATAAACACACATGTTGTGGTTGTGTAGACCCACTGTGCTCGCTGTCACTTTGAGTAGATCTCTCCCTCTCTCTCCCTCCATCTCTCTCTCTCTCTCTCTCTCTCTCTCTCTCTCTCTCTCTCTCTCTCTCTCTCTCTCTCTCTCTCTTCTCTCTCTCTTTTTTTTTTCTCTCTCTCTCTCTCTTCTCTCTCTCTCTCTCTCTCTCTCTCTCTCTCTCTCTCTCTGTTAGCAGGCTGAACACAGCAGACACCAGGGGTCCGGCCTGTAAAAGAAGCCAGTAGTGTCAGTGGGCCAAAGGCAGCGTGGTATGTTGGGACGTGTGGAGCCCAGTGGGGGGGCTGGGTGATTGACAGCAGGACTGGAGAGAGTTTAGATCAGGAAACAGATAAGAACAGGAGGAATGGCACAGACATGTCAGAGAGCCTCATAGTGTGTGTGTTTTTTTGTGTGTGTGCGTGCGTGCCTGCGTGCGTGCCTGCGTGCGTGCGTGCCTGCCTGACTCACAAAGTCTGATACAATCTGAGACTCAGGGGGTATGCTAATTTGGTATAGAGCAGACCTAACCCAATCTATTAAATTAGTCAAAACAGGAACATTTTTACATCTGGCTAGAAATTAATAAGGAAATTATCTCAACAGAGAAAAATGTCCTCATGTGTGCTACCTATATCCCCCCCCCCAATAGAATCCCCATACTTTAAAGATGACAGGTTCTCCATCCTAGAGGGGGAGATCAACTATTTCCAGGCTCAGGGACATGTACTAGTCTGTGGCGACCTAAATGCCAGAACTGGACAAGAACCTGACACCCTCAGCACACAGGGACAAACACCTACATGGAGGTGACAGCATTCCCTCCCCCATATGCCCCCCTAGACACAACTATGACAACATAACCAACAAAAACGGGTCACAACTCCTGCAGCTCTGTCAGACGCTGGGTATGTACATAGTCAATGGTAGTCTTCGAGGGGACTCCTACGGTAAGGACACCTATAGCTCATCTCTTGGCAGTAGCACTGTAGACTACTTTATCACTGACCTCAACCCAGAGTCTCTTAGAGCGTTCACAGTCAGTCCACTGACACCCCTATCAGATCACAGCAAATTCAAACTCTACTTGAACAGAGCTAAATTCAATCATGAGGCATTAAAGCCAAAGGAAGTGAATAATATTAAGAAATGCTATAGATGGAAGGAAAGTAGTGTGGAAATCTACCAAATAACTTTTAGGCAACAACAAATTCAATCCCTTCTAGACAATTTCCTGGACAAAATGTTTCACTGTAATAGTGATGGTGTAAACTTGGCAGTAGAAAACCTAAACAGTATATTTGACCTCTCAGCTTCCCTATCAAATCTAAAAATTTCAAGCAGACAACCTAAGAAAATTAACAACAAATGACAAATGGTTTGATGAAGAATGCAAAAACCTAAGAAAGAAATTGAGAAACCTATCCAACCAAAAACATAGAGACCCAGAAAACCTGAGCCTACACGAAGAGTTATCTATCCAAAACAGAGATGTATGGATAAACCACTTTTCCAATCTTCTTGGCCCAATAACAAAGAACAAACAGCAAAACATATACAGTGGGGAGAACAAGTATTTGATACACTGCCGATTTTGCAGGTTTTCCTACTTACAAAGCATGTAGAGGTCTGTAATTTTTATCATAGGTACACTTCAACTGTGAGAGACGGAATCTAAAACAAAAATCCAGAAAATCACATTGTATGATTTTTAAGTAATTAATTTGGATTTTATTACAAAAAACTAAAAATTATTTAAAACTAAAAATCTTAGAATCAACTATTAAAGACTACCAGAACCCACTGGATTCTCCAATTACATTGAATGAACTACAGGACAAAATACAAACCCTCCAACCCAAAAAGGCCTGTGGAGTTGATGGTATCCTAAACTAAATTATGAAATATACAGACAACAAATTCCAATTGGCTGTACTTAAACTCTTTAACATCATCCTCAGCTCTGGCATATTCCCCAATATTTGGAACCAAGGACTGATCACCCCAATCCACAAAAGTGGAGACAAATTTGACCCCAATAACTACCGTGGGATATGCGTCAACAGCAATCCTCTGCATTATCATTGACAGCAGACTCGTACATTTCCTCAGCGAAAACAATGTACTGAACAAATGTCAAATTGGCTTTTTACCACATTACCGTACGACAGACCATGTATTCACCCTGCACACCCTAATTGACAAACAAACAAACCAAAACAAAGGCAAAGGCAAAGTCTTCTCATGATTTGTTGATTTCAAAATAGCTTTCGACTCAATTTGGCATGAGGGCCTGCAATACAAATTGATTTAAAGTGGTGTTGGGGGGAAAACATATGACATTATAAAATCTATGTACACAAACAACAAGTGTGCGGTTAAAATTGGCAAAAGAACACACACATTTCTTTCCACAGGGCCGTGGGGTGAGACAGGGATGCAGCTTAAGCCCCACCCTCTTCAACATATATATCAACAAATTGGCGAGGGTACTAGAACAGTCTGCAGCACCCGGCCTCACCCTACTAGAATCTGAAGTCAAATGTTTACTGTTTGCTGATGATCTGGTGTGTCTGTCCCCAACCAAGGAGGGCCTACAGCAGCACCTAGATCTTCTGCACAGATTCTGTCAGACCTGGGCCCTGACAGTATATCTCAGTAAGACACAAATAATGGTGTTCCACAAAAAGGTCCAGTTGCCAGGACCACAAATACAAATTCCATCTAGACACCATTGCCCTAGAGCACACAAAAAACTACACATACCTCGGCCTAAACATCAGCGCCACAGGTAACTTCCACAAAGCTGTGAACGATCTGAGAGGCAAGGCAAGAAGGGCCTTCTATGCCATCAAAAGGAACATAAAATTCGACATACCAATTAGGATCTGGCAAAAAATACTTGAACCCATTGCCCTGCATGGTTGTGAGGTCTGGGGTCCGCTCACCAACCAAGAATTCACAAAATGGGAAGAACACCAAATTGAGACTCTGCATGCAGAATTCTGCAAAAATATCCTCCATGTACAATGTAAAACACAAAATAATACATGCAAAGCAGAATTAGGCCAATACCTGCTAATGATCAAAACCCAGAAAAGAGCTGTTAAATTCTACAACCACCTAAAAGGAAGTGATTCCCAAACCTTCCATATCACCTACAGAGAAATTAACCTGGAGAAGAGCCCCCTAAGCAAGCTGGTCCTGGGGCTCTGTTCACAAACACAAACAGAACCCATAGAGCCCCAGGACACCAACACAATTAGACCCAACCAAATCATGAGAAAACAAAAAGAGAATTACTTGACACATTGGAAAGAATTAACAAAAAAACAGAGCAAACTAGAATGCTATTTGGCCCTAAACAGAGAGTACACAGTGGCAGAATACCTGACCACTGTGACTGACCCAAACTTAAGGAAAGCTTTGACTATGTACAGACTCAGTAAGCATAGCCTTGGTATTGAGAAAGGCCGCCGAAGCAGACTTGGCTCCCAAGAGAAGACAGGCTATGTGCACACTGCCCACAAAATGAGGTGGAAACTGAGCTGCACTTCCTAACTTCCTGCCAAATGTATGACCATATTAGAGACACATATTTCCCTCAGATTACACAGAGCCACAAAGAATTAGAAAACAAATCCAATGTTGATAAACTCCCATATCTATTGGGTGAAATACCACAGTGTGCCATCACAGTAGCAAGATTTGTGACCTGTTGCCACAAGAAAAGGGCAACCAGTGAAGAACAAACAACATTGTAAATACAACCTATATTTATGTTTATTTATTTTCCCTTTTGTACTTTAACTATTTGCACATTATTACAACACTGTATATATACATAATATAATTCTTTTGGAACTTTTGTGAATGTAATGTTTACTGTTTATTTCACTTTTGTTTATTATCTATTTCACTTGCTTTGGCAATGTAAATATATGTTTCCCATGCCAACAAAGCCCCTTAAATTGAAATAGAATTGGAGAGAGAGAGAGAGAGAGAGAGAGAGAGAGAGAGAGAGAGAGAGAGAGAGAGAGAGAGAGAGAGAGAGAGAGAGAGAGAGAGAGAGAGAGAGAGAGAGAGAGAGAGAGAGAGAGAGAGAGAGAGAGAGAGAGAGAGAGAGAGAGAGAGAGAGAGAGAGAGAGAGAGAGAGAGAGAAGGATAAATCTGAGATAAAGATTTAAGTTCTATTGTGTAACAATGCGGAACACATCAAGCTTGTTCTCTCTGTCTTTGGAACACAGCTCAAACCTTTAATGACTGGCTTTGTTGGTCAGGTTCCTGACAGCCCTCTGACCAGAGCCCTGGAGAGGGACTGAGCAATGTTCAGAGCTGCTTAATGTTCAGATTTACTGTCCAACTGTTTCTCTGGAATTAGAAGAGAGAGAGAGAGCGAGAGAGGGATAGAGAGAGAGAGAGAGAGAGAGAGAGAGAGAGAGAGGGTTCGTGCCAGATTCCCAGACTCTCCCCACTCCGACAGGAAAGGGGAAGCTCCGGAATACTATCTGTGTCAGAGAGTAGAGGTAGAACAGACCCACTCCTCCAGCCTGAAGCCATGCATCACTGTGGGTCCATTGTGAGAAGGAAAGGTCCATCAATGGAGCTAGAGGCCGAATCACCCCTACACCCTGTCCCTGGTGGTATACCTCCCTGAATACGACAGACAGACACTTCATGCATTGACTTGTTAATCCATCTATCCTTCTCTGTTCGTTCTGCTGTTGACAGTCACACCCAGTAGAGGGAACAGAGGGCAGCCATGTTGGAGGCCCATCGCTCCCAGCAAACCAAAATTGGTTCTGTGAAAGTTCCCAGAACATTCGTTAGGTTGGGGCAAATGTTCTCATAACACAAAAACTGTCCAGTTGTGCTGATGATTATACAATGTTTGTATAAACCCTAACTAGAACTTAATTGGAATCTTAGCTAATGTTTTTGGGAATGTTCCCAGGTTGCAGGGATTCTACTTAGGAAGGATTATCATTCATTAACAATCCCATGGTCCATGACACTAACTAGCTCCACAGTCTAGCCACATCACATCTGCTGAGCCGGGCCCCCTTCAGGTCCTCACAGAGCTGTTTATGAACTGATGACGAGGGGAAAGAATCACTCAACTTCCCTTTAGACCAGTCCAGTCCAGTCTGAACAACAACACAGAAGGAGAAAGTCACTGGAGCTGGTCCAGCAGCCCAACAAGCTACAGTCTAATTATCTTCTATGTTTCCTTGGTTACGGACCTAACTTCCCCTGTAAACATTTAGTCCAAAGAAATCTGGTGATGTTGATGAGAGGAGTGTATTGTAATTCATCAGTGTTTATGCATGAAATACATAACCCAGAGGATTCATAAATAGTCAGGAGTGCTCATGTCAAGGTCAGGAAAAGTCTGCTCAAGACATTCTAGAAGGCAAGGCACATTCTTAGGCTATATGCTAAAGCACATAAAAGAACGTTAAATCACATTCTAGAATGCCAAAACACATATAAATATATACAGTAGGCCTAATGCTAAACCTAAAATTAATGGCTTACTTGTACACTACGACCTATCCTACTGTTCTCCCCCATTCCCCCTCCAGCCCACTGTTCTCCCCATTCTCCCCTCCATCCCACTGTTCTCCCCATTCTCCCCTCCATCCCACTGTTCTCCCCATTCCCCCTCCATCCCACTGTTCTCCCCATTCTTCCCTCCATCCCACTGTTCTCCCCATTCCCCCTCCATCCCACTGTTCTCCCCCATTTCCCCTCCAGCCCACTGTTCTCCCCATTCCCCCTCCAGCCCACTGTTCTCCCCATTCCCCCTCCATCCCACTGTTCTCCCCATTCCCCCTCCATCCCACTGTTCTCCCCATTCTTCCCTCCAGACCACTGCTCTCCCCATTCCCCCTCCATCCCACTGTTCTCCCCATGTCTCCCTCCTGCCCACTGCTCTCCCCCATGTGTCCCTCCAGCCCACTGCTCTCCCCCATTCCCCCCTCCAGCCCACTGCTCTCCCCCATTCCCCCTCCAGCCCACTGCTCTCCCCCATTCCCCCTCCATCCCACTGTTCTCCCCATGCCCCCCTCCAGCCCACTGATCTCCCCCCATTCCCCCCTCCAGCCCACTGCTCTCCCCCATTCCCCCCTCCAGCCCACTGCTCTCCCCCATTCCCCCTCCATCCCACTGTTCTCCCCATGGACCCTCCAGCCCACTGCTCTCCCCCATTCTCCCCTCCAGCCCACTGCTCTCCCCCATTATCCCCTCCAGCCCAAATGTGTGTCAGGGCCTCAGAAGC
>NC_059197.1:32682229-32734729 GCF_020615455.1 Coregonus clupeaformis | reverse complement strand
GTCAGTGTTTCATAGGGCTAGGAGAGGAGTCAGCGTTTCATAGGACTAGGAGAGGAGTCAGTGTTTCATAGGACTAGGAGAGGAGTCAGTGTTTCATAGGACTAGGAGATGAGTCAGCGTTTCATAGGACTAGGAGAGGAGTCAGCGTTTCATAGGACTAGGAGAGGAGTCAGCGTTTCATAGGACTAGGAGAGGAGTCAGTGTTTCATAGGACTAGGAGAGGAGTCAATGTTTCATAGGACTAGGAGAGGAGTCAATGTTTCATAGGACTAGGAGAGGAGTCAGCATTTCATAGGACTAGGAGAGGAGTCAGTGTTTCATAGGACTAGGAGAGGAGTCAGTGTTTCATAGGACTAGGAGAGGAGTCAGTGTTTCATAGGACTAGGAGAGGAGTCAGCATTTCATAGGACTAGGAGAGGAGTCAGTGTTTCATAGGACTAGGAGAGGAGTCAGTGTTTCATAGGACTAGGAGAGGAGTCAGTGTTTCATAGGACTAGGAGAGGAGTCAGTGTTTCATAGGACTAGGAGAGGAGTCAGTGTTTCATAGGACTAGGAGAGGAGTCTGTGTTTCATAGTACTAGGAGATGAGAGGAACAGAAAGTGAAGAAGAAAGAGACAGATGTAAGATGGCCCCACTCACAACCCCCTGTCTGGCCCCACAAGCAACCCCCTGTCTCGCCCCTCTCACAACCCCCTGGCTCGCCCCACTCACAGCCCTGTCTCCTCCCCATGTCTCCCCCTGTTCCCCCTGTCCTCCCCCTGTTCCCCCGTCCTTCCCCCATCTCCACCTAATCCCCCTGTCCTCACCTTCCTCCCCATCTGCTCCCCCCCTTCCTCCCCCCGTCCACCCCCCGTCTCCCCATCCTACCCTGTCTTCGCCTGCTCCCCGTCCTCCCCCTGTCTTTCCCTGCTCCCCCGGCCTCCCCCTGTCTACCCCTGTCTCCCCCGTCCTCTCCGTCTCCCCATCTCCCCCGTGTGGGTCTCTGTTTGGGTCTCTGGTCTCAGCGCTCTGGGGGACTCTAAAGTGACACCCCCTCACACACACACACACCTGTGAGGACAAGCACCTCATTCTCTAGACCATGGGAACCAGGGAGAACCTCCCTCTGACTCTAAATCTTTAACCCCATTTCCTTCGCCCCCACTTTCATTCTTTCTCTCCCTCATTCTCACTCTCTCCAGATGACAGGTACATGATAAACTGCCAAACCCAGGCTCCTCAGTGGCCTTGGTGACAAAGGGAGTGGGAGGAGGAGAGAGAGGAGGAGGTGGGAGAGAGAGACTGGCATGTGGGGCGTGGGACTAACCCCCCCCCTCCTCTCTCCCCCCGCCCTCCTCCCCCGCTGCATCCTCCCTCCTTCCACTCCCTCCTCTCTCCCTCTCCCTCCCCTCCCTCCTCTCCCCCCCCCCCCTCCTCCCCCGCTACATCCTCCCTCCTTCCCTCCTCTCTCACTCCCACTCCCTCCTCTCTCCCTCCCTCCTCCTCCGCTGCTCCAGGGAGGCCAGGGGGAACTGGAGCTGTTAAAAGTTTCTCTGGTTACAGAACCCTGAGACACCTTTCCCCAGGTGAGGCCCTATGCTCAGCCAATCAGGTGCTTGGAAATACCCCCCCCTCCACCACCACCACACACACACACACACACACACACACACACACCACACACACACACACCAATGCGACACTGATGTAATCCTTTTGGCATTGGAATAGACCTTTACCCGCCCTTTTCATCCCTCCACCACTCTTCCGCTCACTCTCTTTTTCATATGGTCAGAGATTCAATGTTTTCATTGGATCTAGCTAAACCATATTAAACATTTAGTCAGTGCTAAACATTCTATATTGTCAACAACAAAAACAGATGAAAAGCACAAATAAAACTTCAACTTAATTTTAAAGCGTAATACTCTACTGTCCCCAGTATTAGCACAAGGTTCACCTGTTGACTACTACTGAGTTTAGACAGCAGCAATGCTTAATTTGAGCCAGATCACGCTGGAACAGGATCTGGCACCTCTCCGTTTTGGACTGTTTTGTTCCGGAACCTATTTGGCCGGATCCGGTAACTCTAGAGGCATGAAAAATAAAAGCGATCAAAGTTAATTCGAGTTGCCTCTTCATTAATTATCCCCCCACAAAAAAACGTATCAAAAGTAGATGATCAGCCTGGGCCTAACATTCTAAGAGTTGATTCAGGTTGTGCAGGACAGGGTTTATGGATTGCGCAACATTTTAACCTATGTTTGAGACCAACGTGTGGCCATGGCTGTGTGAGAAACACACCAGTATCTCTCACATAATAAAGGCTGGACTGAGTTTAGTCAGCAGTAAAGGCTGGACTGAGTTTAGTCAGCAGTAAAGGCTGGTCTGGGTTTAGTCAGCAGTAAAGGCTGGTCTGAGTTTAGTCAGCAGTAAAAGCTGTTCTGAATTTAGGCAGCAGTAAAGGCTGGACTGAGTTTAGAGAGCAGTAAAGGCTGGTCTAAGTTTAGACAGCAATAAAGGCTGGTCTGAGTTCAGACAGCAGTAAAGTATGGTCTGAGTTTAGACAGCAGTAAAGGCTGGTCTGAATTTAGAGAGCAGTAAAGGCTGGTCTGTTTAGAAAGCAGTAAAGGGTGTTCTGAGTTTAGACAGCAGTAAAGGCTGGACAGAGTTTAGAAAGCAGTAAAGTCTGGTCTGTTTAGAAAGCAGTAAAGGGTGTTCTGAGTTTAGACAGCAGTAAAGTCTGGACTGAGGTTAGACAGCAGTAAAGGCTGGTCTGAGTTTAGACAGCAGTAAAGGCTGGACTGAGTTCAGACAGCAGTAAAGGCTGGTCTGAGTTGAGACAGCAGTAAAGTCTGGTCTGTCTACACAGCAGTAAAGTTTGGAATGAGTTTAGACAGCAGTAAAGGCTGGTCTGAGTTTAGACAGCAGTAAAGGCTGGACAGAGTTTAGAAAGCAGTAAAGTCTGGTCTGTTTAGAAAGCAGTAAAGGGTGTTCTGAGTTTAGACGGCAGTAAAGACTGGTCTGAGTTTAGACAGCAGTATAGACTGGTCTGAATTTAGACAGCAGTAAAGGCTGTTCTGAGTTTAGACAGCAGTAAAGTCTGAACTGAGTTTGAAAGCAGTAAAGGCTGGTCTGAGTTTAGACAGCAGTAAAGGCTGGACTGAGTTTAGACAGCAGTAAAGTCTGGTCTGTCTACACAGCAGTAAAGTTTGGAATGAGTTTAGACATCAGTAAAGGCTGGACTGAGTTTACACAGCAGTAAAGTTTGGAATGAGTTTAGACAGCTGTAAAGACTAGTGTGAGTTTAGACAGCAGTAAAGGCTGGTCTGAGTTTAGAGAGCAGTAAAGGCTGGTCTAAGTTTAGACAGCAGTAAAGGCTGGTCTGAGATTAGACAGCAGTAAAGGCTGGTCTGAGTTTAGAGAGCAGTAAAGGCTGGTCTAAGTTTAGACAGCAGTAAAGGCTGGTCTGAGTTAAGAGAGCAGTAAAGGCTGGTCTAAGTTTAGACAGCAGTAAAGGGTGTTCTGAGTTTAGACAGCAGTAAAGTCTGGACTGAGGTTAGACAGCAGTAAAGGCTGGTCTGAGTTTAGACAGCAGTAAAGGCTGGACTGAGTTCAGACAGCAGTAAAGGCTGGTCTGAGTTTAGACAGCAGTAAAGTCTGGTCTGTCTACACAGCAGTAAAGTTTGGAATGAGTTTAGACAGCAGTAAAGGCTGGACTGAGTTTAGACAGCAGTAAAGGCTGAACTGAGTTTAGACAGCAGTAAAGGCTGGTCTGAGTTTAGACAGCAGTAAAGGCTGGACTGAGTTCAGACAGCAGTAAAGGCTGGTCTGAGTTTAGACAGCAGTAAAGTCTGGTCTGTCTACACAGCAGTAAAGTTTGGAATGAGTTTAGACAGCAGTAAAGGCTGGACTGAGTTTGGACAGCAGTAAAGGCTGAACTGAGTTTAGACAGCAGTAAAGACTGGTCTGAGTTTAGACAGCAGTAAAGACTGGTCTGTTTAGATATTAGTAAAGGCTGGACTGAGTTTATACAGCAGTAAAGGCTGGACTGAGTTTAGAGAGCAGCAAAGACTGGTCTGAGTTTAGAAAGCAGTAAAGGCTGTTCTGAGTTTAGACAGCAGTAAAGGCTGGACTAAGTTTAGATAGGAGCAAAGTCTGGTTTGTCTACAGAGCAGTAAAGTTTGGAATGAGTTTAGACAGCAGTAAAGTCTGGTCTGAGTTTAGACAGCAGTAAAGACTGGTCTGTTTAGATATTAGTAAAGGCTGGACTGAGTTTAGACAGCAGTAAAGTCTGGACTGAGGTTAGACAGCAGGAAAGTCTGGACTGAGTTTAGACAGCAGTAAAGGCTGGTCTGAGTTTAGACAGCAGTAAAGGCTGGACTGAGTTTAGACAGCAGTAAAGGCTGGTCTGAATTTAGACAGCAGTAAAGGCTGGTCTGAGTTTAGAGAGCAGTAAAGGCTGGTCTGAGTTTAGACAGCAGTAAAGGCTGGTCTGAGTTTAGACAGCAGTAAAGGCTGGACAGAGTTTAGAAAGCAGTAAAGTCTGGTCTGTTTAGAAAGCAGTAAAGGGTGTTCTGAGTTTAGACAGCAGTAAAGCCTGGACTGAGGTTAGACAGCAGTAAAGGCTGGTCTGAGTTTAGACAGCAGTAAAGGCTGGACTGAGTTCAGACAGCAGTAAAGGCTGGTCTGAGTTGAGACAGCAGTAAAGTCTGGACAGAGTTTAGAAAGCAGTAAAGTCTGGTCTGTTTAGAAAGCAGTAAAGGGTGTTCTGAGATTAGACGGCAGTAAAGACTGGTCTGAGTTTAGACAGCAGTATAGACTGGTCTGAATTTAGACAGCAGTAAAGGCTGTTCTGAGTTTAGACAGCAGTAAAGTCTGAACTGAGTTTGAAAGCAGTAAAGGCTGGTCTGAGTTTAGACAGCAGTAAAGGCTGGACTGAGTTTAGACAGCAGTAAAGTCTGGTCTGTCTACACAGCAGTAAAGTTTGGAATGAGTTTAGACAGCAGTAAAGGCTGGTCTGTCTACACAGCAGTAAAGTTTGGAATGAGTTTAGACAGCAGTAAAGGCTGGACTGAGTTTACACAGCAGTAAAGTTTGGAATGAGTTTAGACAGCTGTAAAGACTAGTGTGAGTTTAGACAGCAGTAAAGGCTGGTCTGAGTTTAGAGAGCAGTAAAGGCTGGTCTAAGTTTAGACAGCAGTAAAGGCTGGTCTGAGTTTAGACAGCAGTAAAGTTTGGAATGAGTTTAGAGAGCAGTAAAGGCTGGTCTAAGTTTATACAGCAGTAAAGTCTGGTCTGAGTTTAGAGAGCAGTAAAGGCTGGTCTAAGTTTAGACAGCAGTAAAGGGTGTTCTGAGTTTAGACAGCAGTAAAGTCTGGACTGAGGTTAGACAGCAGTAAAGGCTGGTCTGAGTTTAGACAGCAGTAAAGGCTGGACTGAGTTCAGACAGCAGTAAAGGCTGGTCTGAGTTTAGACAGCAGTAAAGTCTGGTCTGTCTACACAGCAGTAAAGTTTGGAATGAGTTTAGACAGCAGTAAAGGCTGGACTGAGTTTAGACAGCAGTAAAGGCTGAACTGAGTTTAGACAGCAGTAAAGGCTGGTCTGAGTTTAGACAGCAGTAAAGACTGGTCTGAGTTTAGACAGCAGTAAAGACTGGTCTGAGTTGAGATATTAGTAAAGGCTGGACTGAGTTTAGACAGCAGTAAAGGCTGGACTGAGTTTAGAGAGCAGCAAAGACTGGTCTGAGTTTAGAAAGCAGTAAAGGCTGTTCTGAGTTTAGACAGCAGTAAAGGCTGGACTAAGTTTAGATAGGAGCAAAGTATGGTCTGTCTACACAGCAGTAAAGTTTGGAATGAGTTTAGACAGCAGTAAAGTCTGGTCTGTTTAGAAAGCAGTAAAGGGTGTTCTGAGTTTAGACAGCAGTAAAGTCTGGACTGAGGTTAGACAGCCGTAAAGGCGGTCTGAGTTTAGACAGCAGTAAAGGCTGGTCTGAGTTTAGACAGCAGTAAAGGCTGGACTGAGTTCAGACAGCAGTAAAGGCTGGTCTGAGTTTAGACAGCAGTAATGTCTGGTCTGTCTACACAGCAGTAAAGTTTGGAATGAGTTTAGACAGCAGTAAAGGCTGGTCTGAGTTTAGACAGCAGTAAAGGCTGGTCTGAGTTTAGACAGCAGTAAAGACTGGTCTGAGTTTAGACAGCAGTAAAGCCTGGTCTGAGTTTAGACAGCAGTAAAGGCTGGTCTGAGTTTAGACAGCAGTAAAGACTGGTCTGAGTTTAGACAGCAGTAAAGCCTGGTCTGAGTTTAGACAGCAGTAAAGGCTGGTCTGAGTTTAGACAGCAGTAAAGACTGGTCTGAGTTTAAACAGCAGTAAATACTGGTCTGAGTTTAGATATTAGTAAAGGCTGGACTGAGTTTAGACAGCAGTAAAGGCTGGACTGAGTTTAGAGAGCAGCAAATGCTGGACTAAGTTTAGATAGGAGCAAAGTCTGGTCTGTCTACACAGCAGTAAAGTTTGGACTGAGTTTAGACAGCAGTAAAGGCTGGACTGAGTTTAGACAGCAGTAAAGTTTGGACTGAGTTTAGAAAGCAGTAAAGTCTGGTCAACATTTAGAAAGCAGTAAAGGCTGTTCTGAGTTTAGACAGCAGTAAAGGCTGGACTGAATTTAGACAGCAGTAAAGGCTGGACTGAATTTAGAAAGCAGTAAAGTCTGGTCTGAGTTTAGACAGCAGTAAAGGCTGGACTGAGTTTAGACAGCCGTAAAGTCTGGACTGAGTTTAGACAGCAGTAAAGGCTGGTCTGAGTTTAGACAGCAGTAAAGGCTGGTCTGAGTTTAGACCGAATTAAAGTCTGGACTGAGTTTAGACAGCAGTAAAGGCTGGTCTGAGTTTAGACAGCAGTAAAGGCTGGTCTGAGTTTAGACCGAATTAAAGGCTGGACTGAATTTAGAAAGCAGTAAAGTCTGGACTGAGTTTAGACAGCAGTAAAGGCTGGTCTGAGTTTAGACCGAATTAAAGGCTGGACTGAGTTTAGACAGCAGCAAAGACTGGTCTGAGTTTAGACAGCAGTAAAGGCTGGACTGAGTTTAGACAGTAGTAAAGGCTGGACTGAGTTTACACAGCAGTAAAGTTTGGAATGAGTTTAGACAGCTGTAAAGACTAGTGTGAGTTTAGACAGCAGTAAAGGCTGGTCTGAGTTTAGAGAGCAGTAAAGGCTGGTCTAAGTTTAGACAGCAGGAAAGGCTGGTCTGAGTTCAGACAGCAGTAAAGGATGGTCTGAGTTTAGACAGCAGTAAAGGCTGGTCTGAGTTTAGACAGCAGTAAAGGCTGATCTGAGTTTAGACAGAGGTAAAGGCTGGACTGAGTTTAGAAAGCAGTAAAGTCTGGTCTGTTTAGAAAGCAGTAAATGCTGTTCTGTTTAGACAGCAGGAAAGTCTGGACTGAGTTTAGACAGCAGTAAAGGCTGGTCTGAGTTTAGACAGCAGTAAAGGCTGGACTGAGTTCAGACAGCAGTAAAGGCTGATCTGAGTTTAGACAGAGGTAAAGGCTGGACTGAGTTTAGAAAGCAGTAAAGTCTGGTCTGTTTAGAAAGCAGTAAATGCTGTTCTGTTTAGACAGCAGGAAAGTCTGGACTGAGTTTAGACAGCAGTAAAGGCTGGTCTGAGTTTAGACAGCAGTAAAGGCTGGACTGAGTTCAGACAGCAGTAAAGGCTGGTCTGAGTTTAGACAGCAGTAAAGTCTGGTCTGTCTACACAGCAGTAAAGTTTGGAATGAGTTTAGACACCAGTAAAGGCTGGACTGAGTTTAGACAGCAGTAAAGGTTCGACTGAGTTTAGACAGAAGTAAAGACTGGTCTGAGTTTAGACAGCAGTATAGACTGGTCTGAAATTAGACAGCAGTAAAGGCTGTTCTGAGTTTAGACAGCAGTAAAGTCTGAACTGAATTTGAAAGCAGTAAAGTCTGGTGAGAGTTTAGAAAGCAGTAAAGAATGTTCTGAGTTTAGACAGAAGTAAAGTCTGGTCTGAGTTTAGACTGCATTAAAGGCTGGACTGAGGTTAGACAGCAGGAAAGGCTCGACTTAGTATAGACAGCAGTAAAGGCTGGTCTGAGTTTAGACAGCAGTAAAGGCTGGTCTGAGTTTATACAGCAGTAAAGACTGTTCTGAGTTTAGACAGCCGTAAAGACTGGTCTGAGTTTAGATATTAGTAAAGGCTGGACTGAGTTTAGAGAGCAGCAAAGACTGGTCTGAGTTTAGAAAGCAGTAAAGGCTGTTCTGAGTTTAGACAGCAGTAAAGGCTGGACTAAGTTTAGACAGGAGCAAAGTCTCGTCTGTCTACACAGCAGTAAAGTTTGGAATGAGTTTAGACAGCAGCAAAGGCTGGACTGAGTTTAGACAGCAGTAAAGGTTTGACTCAGTTTAGAAAGCAGTAAAGTCTGGTCAGAGTTTAGAAAGCAGTAAAGGGTGTTCTGAGTTTAGACAGCAGTAAAGTCTGGACTGAGTTTAGACAGCAGTAAAGGCTGGTCTGAGTTTAGACAGCAGTAAAGGCTGGACTTAGTATAGACAGCAGTAAAGGCTGGTCTTAGTTTAGACAGCAGTAAAGTCTGGTCTGAGTTTAGACAGCAGTAAAGGCTGATCTGAGTATAGACAGCAGTAAAGGCTGCTCTGAGTTAAGACAGCAGTAAAATCTGGTCTGTCTACACAGCAGTAAAGTTTGGAATGAGTTTAGACAGCAGTAAAGGCTGTTCTGAGTTTAGACAGCAGTAAAGTCTGAACTGAGTTTGAAAGCAGTAAAGTCTGGTGAGAGTTTAGACAGCAGTAAAGGCTGGTCTGAGTTTAGACAGCAGTAAAATCTGAACTGAGTTTGAAAGCAGTAAAGTCTGGTGAGAGTTTAGACAGCAGTAAAGTCTGGTCTGAGTTTAGACTGCATTAAAGGCTGGACTGAGATTAGACAGCAGCAAAGAATGGTCTGAGTTTAGACAGCAGTAAAGACTGGTCTGAGTTTAGACAGCAGTAAAGTCTGGTCTGTCTACACAGCAGTAAAGTTTGGAATGAGTTTAGACAGCAGTAAAGGCTGGAATGACTTTAAACAGCAGTAAAAGCTGGTCTGACTTTAGACAGCAGTAAAGGCTAGGTTGAGTTTAGACAGCAGTAAAGGTTGAGTTTAGACAGCAGTAAAGGCTGGACTGAGGTTAGACAGCAGTAAAGGCTGTACTGAGTTTAAACAGCAGTAAAGGCTGGTCTGAATTCGACAGCAGTAAAGGCTGGACTGAGATTAGAGAGCAGCAAAGGCTGGTCTGAGTTTAGACCGCAGTAAAGACTGGTCTGAGTTTAGACAGCAGTAAAGTCTGGTCTGTCTACACAGCAGTAAAGTTTGGAATGAGTTTAGACAGCAGTAAAGGCTGGAATGACTTTAAACAGCAGTAAAAGCTGGTCTGACTTTAGACAGCAGTAAAGGCTAGGTTGAGTTTAGACAGCAGTAAAGGTTGAGTTTAGACAGCAGTAAAGGCTGGACTGAGGTTAGACAGCAGTAAAGGCTGTACTGAGTTTAAACAGCAGTAAAGGCTGGTCTGAATTCGACAGCAGTAAAGGCTGGACTGAGATTAGAGAGCAGCAAAGGCTGGTCTGAGTTTAGACCGCAGTAAAGGCTGGTCTGAGTTTAGAAAGCAGTAAAGGCTGGACTGAGTTTAGACCGCAGTAAAGGCTGGACTGAATTTAGACAGCAGTAAAGGCTGGTCTGAGTTTAGACATCAGTAAAGGCTGTTCTTAGTTTAGACAGCAGTAAAGGCTGGTCTGAGTTTAGACAGCAGTAAAGACTGGTCTGAGTTTAGACAGCAGTAAAGGCTGGACTGAATTTAGACAGCAGTAAAGGCTGGACTGAGTTTAGACAGCAGCAAAGGCTGGTTTGACTTCTATGGTTACATTTTTAGTCATTTAGCTCTCATCCGGGTTTTTTTTTTCATACTGGGAATCGAACCCACAACCCTGGCGTTGCAAGCGCCGTGCTCTACCAACTGAGCTACACGGGACTGAGTTAAATAATTAGGCTATCTCTGTCCCAGTATTGTTCTATGATTACATCATGAAGCTCTGTCTATGGTTACTGCATTAGGCTATCTCTGTATATGGTTACATCATTAGGCTAGCTCTGTCTATGGTTACAGCATTCGGCTTGCTCCAACTGTATGGTTCTATGGTTACAGCATTAAGCTAGCTCTGTTTATGGTCACATCATTAGGCTATCTCTGTTTATGATTACATCGTCAGGCTAACCGTCTATGGTTACAGCATTACGTTATCTCTGTCTATGGTTACAGAATTAAGCTCTTTCTCAGTATAGTTCTATATTAACATCATTAGACTAGCTCTGTCTATGGTTACATCATTAGACTAGCTCTGTCTATGGTTACATCATTAGACTAGCTCTGTCTATGGTTACATCATTAGACTAGCTCTGTCTATGGTTACATCATTAGACTAGCTCTGTCTATGGTTACATCATTAGACTAGCTCTGTCTATGGTTACATCATTAGACTAGCTATGTCTATGGTTAAAGCATTTGGCTAGCTCTGTCTATGGTTACATAAGTAGGCTAGCTCTGTCTATGTGTAAAGCATTAGCCTAGCTCTGTCCCAGTCTGGTTCTATGGTTACATCATTAGGTAAGCTCTGTCCCAGTCTGGTTCTATGGTTACAGCATTAGGTAAGCTCTGTCCCAGTCTGGTTTTATGGTTACATCATTAGGTAAGCTCTGTCCCAGTCTGGTTCTATGGTTACATCATTAGGTAAGCTCTGTCCCAGTCTGGTTCTATGGTTACAGCATTAGCCCAGCTCTGTCCCAGTCTGGTTCTATGGTTACAGCATTAGCCCAGCTCTGTCCCAGTCTGGTTCTAAGGTTACAGCATTAGCCCAGCTCTGTCCCAGTCTGGTTCTATGGTTACATCATTAGGTAAGCTCTGTCCCAGTCTGGTTCTAAGGTTACAGCATTAGCCCAGCTCTGTCCCAGTCTGGTTCTATGGTTACATCATTAGGTAAGCTCTGTCCCAGTCTGGTTCTATGGTTACATCATTAGTCCAGCTCTGTCCCAGTCTGGTTCTATGGTTACATCATTAGGTAAGCTCTGTCCCAGTCTGGTTCTATGGTTACATCATTAGGTAAGCTCTGTCCCAGTCTGGTTCTATGGTTACAGCATTAGGCTAGCTCTTTCTCAGTATAGTTCTATATTAACATCATTAGACTAGCTCTGTCTATGGTTACATCATTAGGTAAGCTCTGTCCCAGTCTGGTTCTATGGTTACATCATTAGCCCAGCTCTGTCCCAGTCTGGTTCTATGGTTACAGCATTAGGTAAGCTCTGTCCCAGTCTGGTTCTATGGTTACATCATTAGGTAAGCTCTGTCCCAGTCTGGTTCTATGGTTACATCATTAGGTAAGCTCTGTCCCAGTCTGGTTCTATGGTTACATCATTAGGTAAGCTCTGGCCCAGTCTGGTTCTATGGTTACAGCATTAGGTAAGCTCTGTCCCAGTCTGGTTCTATGGTTACATCATTAGGTAAGCTCTGTCCCAGTCTGGTTCTATGGTTACATCATTAGGTAAGCTCTGTCCCAGTCTGGTTCTATGGTTACATCATTAGGTAAGCTCTGTCCCAGTCTGGTTCTATGGTTACATCATTAGGTAAGCTCTGTCCCAGTCTGGTTCTATGGTTACAGCATTAGTCCAGCTCTGTCCCAGTCTGGTTCTATGGTTATATCATTAGGTAAGCTTTGTCCCAGTCTGGTTCTATGGTTACAGCATTAGGTAAGCTCTGTCCCAGTCTGGTTCTATGGTTACAGCATTAGTCCAGCTCTGTCCCAGTCTGGTTCTATGGTTACATCATTAGGTAAGCTCTGTCCCAGTCTGGTTCTATGGTTACATCATTAGGTAAGCTCTGTCCCAGTCTGGTTCTATGGTTACATCATTAGATAAGCTCTGTCCCAGTCTGGTTCTATGGTTACAGCATTAGGTAAGCTCTGTCCCAGTCTGGTTCTATGGTTACAGCATTAGGTAATCTCTGTCCCAGTCTGGTTCTATGGTTACAGCATTAGGTAAGCTCTGTCCCAGTCTGGTTCTATGGTTACATCATTAGGTAAGCTCTGTCCCAGTCTGGTTCTATGGTTACAGCATTAGGTAAGCTCTGACCCAGTCTGGTTCTATGGTTACATCATTAGGTAAGGTCTGTCCTATTCTGGTTCTATGGTTACAGCATTAGGTAAGCTCTGACCCAGTCTGGTTCTATGGTTACAGCATTAGCCCAGCTCTGTCCCAGTCTGGTTCTATGGTTACAGCATTAGGTAAGCTCTGTCCCAGTCTGGTTCTATGGTTACAGCATTAGCCCAGCTCTGTCCCAGTCTGGTTCTATGGTTACATCATTAGGTAAGCTCTGTCCCAGTCTGGTTCTATGGTTACATCATTAGCCCAGCTCTGTCCCAGTCTGGTTCTATGGTTACATCATTAGGTAAGCTCTGTCCCAGTCTGGTTCTATGGTTACATCATTAGGTAAGCTCTGTCCCAGTCTGGTTCTATGGTTACATCATTAGGTAAGCTCTGTCCCAGTCTGGTTCTATGGTTACAGCATTAGCCCAGCTCTGTCCCAGTCTGGTTCTATGGTTACATCATTAGGTAAGCTATGTCCCAGTCTGGTTCTATGGTTACATCATTAGGTAATCTCTGTCCCAGTCTTGTTCTATGGTTACAGCATTAGGTAAGCTCTGTCCCAGTCTGGTTCTATGGTTACATCATTAGGTAAGCTCTGTCCCAGTCTGGTTCTATGGTTACATCATTAGGTAAGCTGTGTCCCAGTCTGGTTCTATGGTTACATCATTAGGTAAGCTCTGTCCCAGTCTGGTTCTATGGTTACAGCATTAGGTAAGATCTGTCCCAGTCTGGTTCTATGGTTACATCATTAGGTAAGCTCTGTCCCAGTCTGGTTCTATGGTTACAGCATTAGCTCAGCTCTGTCCCTGTCTGGTTCAATGGTTACATCATTAGGTAGCTCTGTCCCAGTCTGGTTCTATGGTTACATCATTAGGTAAGCTCTGTCCCAGTCTGGTTCTATGGTTAAAGCATTAGTTAAGCTCTGTCCCAGTCTGGTTCTATGGTTACAGCATTAGCCCAGCTCTGTCCCAGTCAGGTTCTATGGTTACATCACTTGGTAAGCTCTGTCCCAGTCTGGTTCTATGGTTACAGCATTAGGTAAGCTCTGTCCCAGTCTGGTTCTATGGTTACATCATTAGGTAAGCTCTGTCCCAGTCTGGTTCTATGGTTACATCATTAGGTAAGCTCTGTCCCAGTCTGGTTCTATGGTTACATCATTAGGTAAGCTCTGTCCCAGTCTGGTTCTATGGTTACATCATTAGCCCAGCTCTGTCCCAGTCTGGTTCTATGGTTACAGCATTAGCCCAGCTCTGTCCCAGTCTGGTTCTATGGTTACATCATTAGGTAAGCTCTGTCCCAGTCTGGTTCTATGGTTACAGCATTAGCCCAGCTCTGTCATAGTCTGGTTCTATGGTTACAGCATTAGCCCAGCTCTGTTCCAGTCTGGTTCTATGGTTACATCATTAGGCAAGCTCTGTCCCAGTCTGGTTCTATGGTTACAGCATTAGGTAAGCTTTGTCCCAGTCTGGTTCTATGGTTACATCATTAGCCCAGCTCTGTCCCAGTCTGGTTCTATGGTTACATCATTAGGTAAGCTTTGTCCCAGTCTGGTTCTATGGTTACATCATTAGCCCAGCTCTGTCCCAGTCTGGTTCTATGGTTACATCATTAGGTAAGCTCTGTCCCAGTCTGGTTCTATGGTTACATCATTAGGTAAGCTATGTCCCAGTCTGGTTCTATGGTTACATCATTAGGTAATCTCTGTCCCAGTCTTGTTCTATGGTTACAGCATTAGGTAAGCTCTGTCCCAGTCTGGTTCTATGGTTACATCATTAGGTAAGCTCTGTCCCAGTCTGGTTCTATGGTTACATCATTAGGTAAGCTGTGTCCCAGTCTGGTTCTATGGTTACATCATTAGGTAAGCTCTGTCCCAGTCTGGTTCTATGGTTACAGCATTAGGTAAGATCTGTCCCAGTCTGGTTCTATGGTTACATCATTAGGTAAGCTCTGTCCCAGTCTGGTTCTATGGTTACAGCATTAGCTCAGCTCTGTCCCTGTCTGGTTCAATGGTTACATCATTAGGTAAGCTCTGTCCCAGTCTGGTTCTATGGTTACATCATTAGGTAAGCTCTGTCCCAGTCTGGTTCTATGGTTAAAGCATTAGTTAAGCTCTGTCCCAGTCTGGTTCTATGGTTACAGCATTAGCCCAGCTCTGTCCCAGTCAGGTTCTATGGTTACATCACTTGGTAAGCTCTGTCCCAGTCTGGTTCTATGGTTACAGCATTAGGTAAGCTCTGTCCCAGTCTGGTTCTATGGTTACATCATTAGGTAAGCTCTGTCCCAGTCTGGTTCTATGGTTACATCATTAGGTAAGCTCTGTCCCAGTCTGGTTCTATGGTTACATCATTAGGTAAGCTCTGTCCCAGTCTGGTTCTATGGTTACATCATTAGCCCAGCTCTGTCCCAGTCTGGTTCTATGGTTACAGCATTAGCCCAGCTCTGTCCCAGTCTGGTTCTATGGTTACATCATTAGGTAAGCTCTGTCCCAGTCTGGTTCTATGGTTACAGCATTAGCCCAGCTCTGTCATAGTCTGGTTCTATGGTTACAGCATTAGCCCAGCTCTGTTCCAGTCTGGTTCTATGGTTACATCATTAGGCAAGCTCTGTCCCAGTCTGGTTCTATGGTTACAGCATTAGGTAAGCTTTGTCCCAGTCTGGTTCTATGGTTACATCATTAGCCCAGCTCTGTCCCAGTCTGGTTCTATGGTTACATCATTAGGTAAGCTTTGTCCCAGTCTGGTTCTATGGTTACATCATTAGCCCAGCTCTGTCCCAGTCTGGTTCTATGGTTACATCATTAGGTAAGCTCTGTCCCAGTCTGGTTCTATGGTTACAGCATTAGGTAAGCTCTGTCCCAGTCTGATTCTATGGTTACATCATTAGCCCAGCTCTGTCCCAGTCTGGTTCTATGGTTACATCATTAGGTAAGCTCTGTCCCAGTCTGGTTCTATGGTTACATCATTAGGTAAGCTCTGTCCCAGTCTGGTTCTATGGTTACAGCATTAGCCCAGCTCTGTCCCAGTCTGGTTCTATGGTTACGGCATTAGTCCAGCTCTGTCCCAGTCTGGTTCTATGGTTACATCATTAGGTAACTCTGTCCCAGTCTGGTTCTATGGTTACAGCATTAGGTAAGCTCTGTCCCAGTCTGGTTCTATGGTTACATCATTAGGTAAGCTCTGTCCCAGTCTGGTTCTATGGTTACAGCATTAGTCCAGCTCTGTCCCAGTCTGGTTCTATGGTTACATCATTTGGTAAGCTCTGTCCCAGTCTGGTTCTATGGTTACAGCATTAGGTAAGCTCTGTCCCAGTCTGGTTCTATGGTTACATCATTAAGTAAGCTCTGTCCCAGTCTGGTTCTATGGTTACAGCATTAGCCCAGCTCTGTCCCAGTCTGGTTCTATGGTTACATCATTAGGTAAGCTCTGTCCCAGTCTGGTTCTATGGTTACAGCATTAGGTAAGCTCTGTCCCAGTCTGGTTCTATGGTTACATCATTAGCCAAGCTCTGTCCCAGTCTGGTTCTATGGTTACATCATTAGGTAAGCTCTGTCCCAGTCTGGTTCTATGGTTACATCATTAGGTAAGCTCTGTCCCAGTCTGGTTCTATGGTTACAGCATTAAGTAAGCTCTGTCCCAGTCTGGTTCTATGGTTACAGCATTAGTCCAGCTCTGTCCCAGTCTGGTTCTATGGTTACATCATTAGGTAAGCTCTGTCCTAGTCTGGTTCTATGGTTACATCATTAGGTAAGCTCTGTCCCAGTCTGGTTCTATGGTTACATCATTAGATAAGCTCTGTCCCAGTCTGGTTCTATGGTTACATCATTAGGTAAGCTCTGTCCCAGTCTGGTTCTATAGTTACATCATTAGGTAAGCTCTGTCCCAGTCTGGTTCTATGGTTACATCATTAGGTAAGCTCTGTCCCAGTCTGGTTCTATGGTTACAGCATTAGCCCAGCTCTGTCCCAGTCTGGTTCTATGGTTACATCATTAGGTAAGCTCTGTCCCAGTCTGGTTCTATGGTTACAGCATTAGGTAATCTCTGTCCCAGTCTGGTTCTATGGTTACATCATTAGGTAAGCTCTGTCCCAGTCTGGTTCTATGGTTACATCATTAGGTAAGCTCTGTCCCAGTCTGGTTCTATGGTTACATCATTAGGTAAGCTCTGTCCCAGTCTGGTTCTATGGTTACAGCATTAGTTAAGCTCTATCCCAGTCTGGTTCTATGGTTACAGCATTAGCCCAGCTCTGTCCCAGTCTGGTTCTATGGTTACATCATTTGGTAAGCTCTGTCCCAGTCTGGTTCTATGGTTACAGCATTAGGTAAGCTCTGTCCCAGTCTGGTTCTATGGTTACATCATTAGGTAAGCTCTGTCCCAGTCTGGTTCTATGGTTACATCATTAGGTAAGCTCTGTCCCAGTCTGGTTCTATGGTTACAGCATTAGGTAAGCTCTGTCCCAGTCTGGTTCTATGGTTACATCATTAGCCCAGCTCTGTCCCAGTCTGGTTCTATGGTTACAGCATTAGCCCAGCTCTGTCCCAGTCTGGTTCTATGGTTACATCATTAGGTAAGCTCTGTCCCAGTCTGGTTCTATGGTTACATCATTAGCCCAGCTCTGTCCCAGTCTGGTTCTATGGTTACAGCATTAGCCCAGCTCTGTTCCAGTCTGGTTCTATGGTTACATCATTAGGTAAGCTCTGTCCCAGTCTGGTTCTATGGTTACAGCATTAGGTAAGCTTTGTCCCAGTCTGGTTCTATGGTTACATCATTAGCCCAGCTCTGTCCCAGTCTGGTTCTATGGTTACATCATTAGGTAAGCTTTGTCCCAGTCTGGTTCTATGGTTACATCATTAGCCCAGCTCTGTCCCAGTCTGGTTCTATGGTTACATCATTAGGTAAGCTCTGTCCCAGTCTGGTTCTATGGTTACAGCATTAGTTAAGCTCTGTCCCAGTCTGATTCTATGGTTACATCATTAGCCCAGCTCTGTCCCAGTCTGGTTCTATGGTTACATCATTAGGTAAGCTCTGTCCCAGTCTGGTTCTATGGTTACATCATTAGGTAAGCTCTGTCCCAGTCTGGTTCTATGGTTACAGCATTAGCCCAGCTCTGTCCCAGTCTGGTTCTATGGTTACGGCATTAGTCCAGCTCTGTCCCAGTCTGGTTCTATGGTTACATCATTAGGTAACTCTGTCCCAGTCTGCTTCTATGGTTACAAGGCATTAGGTAAGCTCTGTCCCAGTCTGGTTCTATGGTTACATCATTAGGTAAGCTCTGTCCCAGTCTGGTTCTATGGTTACAGCATTAGTCCAGCTCTGTCCCAGTCTGGTTCTATGGTTACATCATTTGGTAAGCTCTTTTCCAGTCTGGTTCTATGGTTACAGCATTAGGTAAGCTCTGTCCCAGTCTGGTTCTATGGTTACATCATTAGGTAAGCTCTGTCCCAGTCTGGTTCTATGGTTACAGCATTAGCCCAGCTCTGTCCCAGTCTGGTTCTATGGTTACAGCATTAGGTAAGCTCTGTCCCAGTCTGGTTCTATGGTTACAGCATTAGGTAAGCTCTGTCCCAGTCTGGTTCTATGGTTACATCATTAGCCAAGCTCTGTCCCAGTCTGGTTCTATGGTTACAGCATTAGTCCAGCTCTGTCCCAGTCTGGTTCTATGGTTACATCATTAGGTAAGCTCTGTCCTAGTCTGGTTCTATGGTTACATCATTAGGTAAGCTCTGTCCCAGTCTGGTTCTATGGTTACATCATTAGATAAGCTCTGTCCCAGTCTGGTTCTATGGTTACATCATTAGGTAAGCTCTGTCCCAGTCTGGTTCTATAGTTACATCATTAGGTAAGCTCTGTCCCAGTCTGGTTCTATGGTTACATCATTAGGTAAGCTCTGTCCCAGTCTGGTTCTATGGTTACAGCATAAGCCCAGCTCTGTCCCAGTCTGGTTCTATGGTTACATCATTAGGTAAGCTCTGTCCCAGTCTGGTTCTATGGTTACAGCATTAGGTAATCTCTGTCCCAGTCTTGTTCTATGGTTACAGCATTAGGTAAGCTCTGTCCCAGTCTGGTTCTATGGTTACATCATTAGGTAAGCTCTGTCCCAGTCTGGTTCTATGGTTACATCATTAGGTAAGCTCTGTCCCAGTCTGGTTCTATGGTTACATCATTAGGTAAGCTCTGTCCCAGTCTGGTTCTATGGTTACATCATTAGGTAAGCTCTGTCCCAGTCTGGTTCTATGGTTACAGCATTAGGTAAGCTCTGTCCCAGTCTGGTTCTATGGTTACATCATTAGCCCAGCTCTGTCCCAGTCTGGTTCTATGGTTACATCATTAGGTAAGCTCTGTCCCAGTCTGGTTCTATGGTTACATCATTAGGTAAGCTCTGTCCCAGTCTGGTTCTATGGTTACAGCATTAGCCCAGCTCTGTCCCAGTCTGGTTCTATGGTTACGGCATTAGTCCAGCTCTGTCCCAGTCTGGTTCTATGGTTACATCATTAGGTAACTCTGTCCCAGTCTGGTTCTATGGTTACATCATTAGGTAAGCTCTGTCCCAGTCTGGTTCTATGGTTACAGCATTAGCCCAGCTCTGTCCCAGTCTGGTTCTATGGTTACATCATTAGGTAAGCTCTGTCCCAGTCTGGTTCTATGGTTACATCATTAGGTAAGCTCTGTCCCAGTCTGGTTCTATGGTTACCGCATTAGGTAAGCTCTGTCCCAGTCTGGTTCTATGGTTACATCATTAGGTAAGCTCTGTCCCAGTCTGGTTCTATGGTTACAGCATTAGTTAAGATCTGTCCCAGTCTGGTTCTATGGTTACAGCATTAGCCCAGCTCTGTCCCAGTCTGGTTCTATGGTTACATCATTTGGTAAGCTCTGTCCCAGTCTGGTTCTATGGTTACAGCATTAGGTAAGCTCTGTCCCAGTCTGGTTCTATGGTTACAGCATTAGGTAAGCTCTGTCCCAGTCTGGTTCTATGGTTACATCATTAGGTAAGCTCTGTCCCAGTCTGGTTCTATGGTTACATCATTAGGTAAGCTCTGTCCCAGTCTGGTTCTATGGTTACATCATTAGGTAAGCTGTGTCCCAGTCTGGTTCTATGGTTACATCATTAGGTAAGCTCTGTCCCAGTCTTGTTCTATGGTTACAGCATTAGGTAAGATCTGTCCCAGTCTGGTTCTATGGTTACAGCATTAGGTAAGCTCTGTCCCAGTCTGGTTCTATGGTTATATCATTAGCCCAGCTCTGTCCCAGTCTGGTTCTATGGTTACAGCATTAGCCCAGCTCTATCCCAGTCTGGTTCTATGGTTACATCATTAGGTAAGCTCTGTCCCAGTCTGGTTCTATGGTTACAGCATTAGCCCAGCTCTGTCATAGTCTGGTTCTATGGTTACAGCATTAGCCCAGCTCTGTTCCAGTCTGGTTCTATGGTTACATCATTAGGTAAGCTCTGTCCCAGTCTGGTTCTATGGTTACAGCATTAGGTAAGCTTTGTCCCAGTCTGGTTCTATGGTTACATCATTAGGTAAGCTCTGTCCCAGTCTGGTTCTATGGTTACAGCATTAGCCCAGCTCTGTCCCAGTCTGGTTCTATGGTTACGGCATTAGTCCAGCTCTGTCCCAGTCTGGTTCTATGGTTACATCATTAGGTAACTCTGTCCCAGTCTGCTTCTATGGTTACAGCATTAGGTAAGCTCTGTCCCAGTCTGGTTCTATGGTTACATCATTAGGTAAGCTCTGTCCCAGTCTGGTTCTATGGTTACAGCATTAGTCCAGCTCTGTCCCAGTCTGGTTCTATGGTTACATCATTTGGTAAGCTCTGTCCCAGTCTGGTTCTATGGTTACAGCATTAGGTAAGCTCTGTCCCAGTCTGGTTCTATGGTTACATCATTAGGTAAGCTCTGTCCCAGTCTGGTTCTATGGTTACAGCATTAGCCCAGCTCTGTCCCAGTCTGGTTCTATGGTTACAGCATTAGGTAAGCTCTGTCCCAGTCTGGTTCTATGGTTACAGCATTAGGTAAGCTCTGTCCCAGTCTGGTTCTATGGTTACATCATTAGCCAAGCTCTGTCCCAGTCTGGTTCTATGGTTACAGCATTAGTCCAGCTCTGTCCCAGTCTGGTTCTATGGTTACATCATTAGGTAAGCTCTGTCCTAGTCTGGTTCTATGGTTACATCATTAGGTAAGCTCTGTCCCAGTCTGGTTCTATGGTTACATCATTAGATAAGCTCTGTCCCAGTCTGGTTCTATGGTTACATCATTAGGTAAGCTCTGTCCCAGTCTGGTTCTATAGTTACATCATTAGGTAAGCTCTGTCCCAGTCTGGTTCTATGGTTACATCATTAGGTAAGCTCTGTCCCAGTCTGGTTCTATGGTTACAGCATAAGCCCAGCTCTGTCCCAGTCTGGTTCTATGGTTACATCATTAGGTAAGCTCTGTCCCAGTCTGGTTCTATGGTTACAGCATTAGGTAATCTCTGTCCCAGTCTTGTTCTATGGTTACAGCATTAGGTAAGCTCTGTCCCAGTCTGGTTCTATGGTTACATCATTAGGTAAGCTCTGTCCCAGTCTGGTTCTATGGTTACATCATTAGGTAAGCTCTGTCCCAGTCTGGTTCTATGGTTACATCATTAGGTAAGCTCTGTCCCAGTCTGGTTCTATGGTTACATCATTAGGTAAGCTCTGTCCCAGTCTGGTTCTATGGTTACAGCATTAGGTAAGCTCTGTCCCAGTCTGGTTCTATGGTTACATCATTAGCCCAGCTCTGTCCCAGTCTGGTTCTATGGTTACATCATTAGGTAAGCTCTGTCCCAGTCTGGTTCTATGGTTACATCATTAGGTAAGCTCTGTCCCAGTCTGGTTCTATGGTTACAGCATTAGCCCAGCTCTGTCCCAGTCTGGTTCTATGGTTACGGCATTAGTCCAGCTCTGTCCCAGTCTGGTTCTATGGTTACATCATTAGGTAACTCTGTCCCAGTCTGGTTCTATGGTTACATCATTAGGTAAGCTCTGTCCCAGTCTGGTTCTATGGTTACAGCATTAGCCCAGCTCTGTCCCAGTCTGGTTCTATGGTTACATCATTAGGTAAGCTCTGTCCCAGTCTGGTTCTATGGTTACATCATTAGGTAAGCTCTGTCCCAGTCTGGTTCTATGGTTACATCATTAGGTAAGCTCTGTCCCAGTCTGGTTCTATGGTTACATCATTAGGTAAGCTCTGTCCCAGTCTGGTTCTATGGTTACAGCATTAGTTAAGATCTGTCCCAGTCTGGTTCTATGGTTACAGCATTAGCCCAGCTCTGTCCCAGTCTGGTTCTATGGTTACATCATTTGGTAAGCTCTGTCCCAGTCTGGTTCTATGGTTACAGCATTAGGTAAGCTCTGTCCCAGTCTGGTTCTATGGTTACAGCATTAGGTAAGCTCTGTCCCAGTCTGGTTCTATGGTTACATCATTAGGTAAGCTCTGTCCCAGTCTGGTTCTATGGTTACATCATTAGGTAAGCTCTGTCCCAGTCTGGTTCTATGGTTACAGCATTAGGTAAGCTCTGTCCCAGTCTGGTTCTATGGTTACATCATTAGCCCAGCTCTGTCCCAGTCTGGTTCTATGGTTACAGCATTAGCCCAGCTCTGTCCCAGTCTGGTTCTATGGTTACATCATTAGGTAAGCTCTGTCCCAGTCTGGTTCTATGGTTACAGCATTAGCCCAGCTCTGTCATAGTCTGGTTCTATGGTTACAGCATTAGCCCAGCTCTGTTCCAGTCTGGTTCTATGGTTACATCATTAGGTAAGCTCTGTCCCAGTCTGGTTCTATGGTTACAGCATTAGGTAAGCTTTGTCCCAGTCTGGTTCTATGGTTACATCATTAGCCCAGCTCTGTCCCAGTCTGGTTCTATGGTTACATCATTAGGTAAGCTTTGTCCCAGTCTGGTTCTATGGTTACATCATTAGCCCAGCTCTGTCCAAGTCTGGTTCTATGGTTACATCATTAGGTAAGCTCTGTCCCAGTCTGGTTCTATGGTTACAGCATTAGGTAAGCTCTGTCCCAGTCTGATTCTATGGTTACATCATTAGCCCAGCTCTATCCCAGTCTGGTTCTATGGTTACATCATTAGGTAAGCTCTGTCCCAGTCTGGTTCTATGGTTACATCATTAGGTAAGCTCTGTCCCAGTCTGGTTCTATGGTTACAGCATTAGCCCAGCTCTGTCCCAGTCTGGTTCTATGGTTACGGCATTAGTCCAGCTCTGTCCCAGTCTGGTTCTATGGTTACATCATTAGGTAACTCTGTCCCAGTCTGCTTCTATGGTTACAGCATTAGGTAAGCTCTGTCCCAGTCTGGTTCTATGGTTACATCATTAGGTAAGCTCTGTCCCAGTCTGGTTCTATGGTTACAGCATTAGTCCAGCTCTGTCCCAGTCTGGTTCTATGGTTACATCATTTGGTAAGCTCTATCCCAGTCTGGTTCTATGGTTACATCATTAGGTAAGCTCTGTCCCAGTCTGGTTCTATGGTTACATCATTAGGTAAGCTCTGTCCCAGTCTGGTTCTATGGTTACAGCATTAGCCCAGCTCTGTCCCAGTCTGGTTCTATGGTTACGGCATTAGTCCAGCTCTGTCCCAGTCTGGTTCTATGGTTACATCATTAGGTAACTCTGTCCCAGTCTGCTTCTATGGTTACAGCATTAGGTAAGCTCTGTCCCAGTCTGGTTCTATGGTTACATCATTAGGTAAGCTCTGTCCCAGTCTGGTTCTATGGTTACAGCATTAGTCCAGCTCTGTCCCAGTCTGGTTCTATGGTTACATCATTTGGTAAGCTCTGTCCCAGTCTGGTTCTATGGTTACAGCATTAGGTTAGCTCTGTCCCAGTCTGGTTCTATGGTTACATCATTAAGTAAGCTCTGTCCCAGTCTGGTTCTATGGTTACAGCATTAGCCCAGCTCTGTCCCAGTCTGGTTCTATGGTTACAGCATTAGGTAAGCTCTGTCCCAGTCTGGTTCTATGGTTACATCATTAGCCAAGCTCTGTCCCAGTCTGGTTCTATGGTTACATCATTAGGTAAGCTCTGTCCCAGTCTGGTTCTATGGTTACATCATTAGGTAAGCTCTGTCCCAGTCTGGTTCTATGGTTACAGCATTAGGTAAGCTCTGTCCCAGTCTGGTTCTATGGTTACAGCATTAGTCCAGCTCTGTCCCATTCTGGTTCTATGGTTACATCATTAGATAAGCTCTGTCCCAGTCTGGTTCTATGGTTACATCATTAGGTAAGCTCTTTCCCAGGCTGGTTCTATAGTTACATCATTAGGTAAGCTCTGTCCCAGTCTGGTTCTATGGTTACATCATTAGGTAAGCTCTGTCCCAGTCTGGTTCTATGGTTACAGCATAAGCCCAGCTCTGTCCCAGTCTGGTTCTATGGTTACATCATTAGGTAAGCTCTGTCCCAGTCTGGTTCTATGGTTACAGCATTAGGTAATCTCTGTCCCAGTCTTGTTCTATGGTTACAGCATTAGGTAAGCTCTGTCCCAGTCTGGTTCTATGGTTACATCATTAGGTAAGCTCTGTCTTAGGCTGGTTCTATGGTTACATCATTAGGTAAGCTCTGTCCCAGTCTGGTTCTATGGTTACATCATTAGGTAAGCTCTGTCCCAGTCTGGTTCTATGGTTACATCATTAGGTAAGCTCTGTCCCAGTCTGGTTCTATGGTTACAGCATTAGGTAAGCTCTGTCCCAGTCTGGTTCTATGGTTACATCATTAGCCCAGCTCTGTCCCAGTCTGGTTCTATGGTTACATCATTAGGTAAGCTCTGTCCCAGTCTGGTTCTATGGTTACATCATTAGGTAAGCTCTGTCCCAGTCTGGTTCTATGGTTACAGCATTAGCCCAGCTCTGTCCCAGTCTGGTTCTATGGTTACGGCATTAGTCCAGCTCTGTCCCAGTCTGGTTCTATGGTTACATCATTAGGTAACTCTGTCCCAGTCTGGTTCTATGGTTACATCATTAGGTAAGCTCTGTCCCAGTCTGGTTCTATGGTTACAGCATTAGCCCAGCTCTGTCCCAGTCTGGTTCTATGGTTACATCATTAGGTAAGCTCTGTCCCAGTCTGGTTCTATGGTTACATCATTAGGTAAGCTCTGTCCCAGTCTGGTTCTATGGTTACAGCATTAGTCCAGCTCTGTCCCAGTCTGGTTCTATGGTTACATCATTTGGTAAGCTCTGTCCCAGTCTGGTTCTATGGTTACAGCATTAGGTAAGCTCTGTCCCAGTCTGGTTCTATGGTTACATCATTAGGTAAGCTCTGTCCCAGTCTGGTTCTATGGTTACAGCATTAACCCAGCTATGTCCCAGTCTGGTTCTATGGTTACAGCATTAGGTAAGCTCTGTCCCAGTCTGGTTCTATGGTTACAGCATTAGGTAAGCTCTGTCCCAGTCTGGTTCTATGGTTACATCATTAGCCAAGCTCTGTCCCAGTCTGGTTCTATGGTTACATCATTAGGTAAGCTCTGTCCCAGTCTGGTTCTATGGTTACATCATTAGGTAAGCTCTGTCCCAGTCTGGTTCTATGGTTACAGCATTAGGTAAGCTCTGTCCCAGTCTGGTTCTATGATTACAGCATTAGTCCAGCTCTGTCCCAGTCTGGTTCTATGGTTACATCATTAGGTAAGCTCTGTCCTAGTCTGGTTCTATGGTTACATCATTAGGTAAGCTCTGTCCCAGTCTGGTTCTATGGTTACATCATTAGATAAGCTCTGTCCCAGTCTGGTTCTATGGTTACAGCATTAGTCCAGCTCTGTCCCAGTCTGGTTCTATGGTTACATCATTAGGTAAGCTCTGTCCCAGTCTGGTTCTATGGTTACATCATTAGGTAAGCTCTGTCCCAGTCTGGTTCTATAGTTACATCATTAGGTAAGCTCTGTCCCAGTCTGGTTCTATGGTTACAGCATTAGGTAATCTCTGTCCCAGTCTTGTTCTATGGTTACAGCATTAGGTAAGCTCTGTCCCAGTCTGGTTCTATGGTTACATCATTAGGTAAGCTCTGTCCCAGTCTGGTTCTATGGTTACATCATTAGGTAAGCTCTGTCCCAGTCTGGTTCTATGGTTACATCATTAGGTAAGCTCTGTCCCAGTCTGGTTCTATGGTTACATCATTAGGTAAGCTCTGTCCCAGTCTGGTTCTATGGTTACAGCATTAGGTAAGCTCTGTCCCAGTCTGGTTCTATGGTTACATCATTAGGTAAGCTCTGTCCCAGTCTGGTTCTATGGTTACAGCATTAGTTAAGCTCTGTCCCAGTCTGGTTCTATGGTTACATCATTAGGTAAGCTCTGTCCCAGTCTGGTTCTATGGTTACATCATTAGGTAAGCTCTGTCCCAGTCTGGTTCTATGGTTACAACATTAGGTAAGCTCTGTCCCAGTCTGGTTCTATGGATTACAGCATTAGGTAAGCTCTGTCCCAGTCTGGTTCTATGGTTACATCATTAGGTAAGCTCTGTCCCAGTCTGGTTCTATGGTTACATCATTAGGTAAGCTCTGTCCCAGTCTGGTTCTATGGTTACAGCATTAGGTAAGCTCTGTCCCAGTCTGGTTCTATGGTTACATCATTAGCCCAGCTCTGTCCCAGTCTGGTTCTATGGTTACAGCATTAGCCCAGCTCTGTCCCAGTCTGGTTCTATGGTTACATCATTAGGTAAGCTCTGTCCCAGTCTGGTTCTATGGTTACAGCATTAGCCCAGCTCTGTCCCAGTCTGGTTCTATGGTTACAGCATTAGCCCAGCTCTGTCCCAGTCTGATTCTATGGTTACATCATTAGGTAAGCTCTGTCCCAGTCTGGTTCTATGGTTACATCATTAGGTAAGCTCTGTCCCAGTCTGGTTCTATGGTTACAGCATTAGCCCAGCTCTGTCCCAGTCTGGTTCTATGGTTACGGCATTAGGTAAGCTTTGTCCCAGTCTGGTTCTATGGTTACAGCATTAGTCCAGCTCTGTCCCAGTCTGGTTCTATGGTTACATCATTAGGTAAGCTCTATCCCAGTCTGGTTCTATGGTTACATCATTAGGTAAGCTCTGTCCCAGTCTGGTTCTATGGTTACATCATTAGGTAAGCTCTGTCCCAGTCTGGTTCTATGGTTACAACATTAGGTAAGCTCTGTCCCAGTCTGGTTCTATGGTTACAGCATTAGGTAAGCTCTGTCCCAGTCTGGTTCTATGGTTACATCATTAGGTAAGCTCTGTCCCAGTCTGGTTCTATGGTTACAGCATTAGGTAAGCTCTGTCCCAGTCTGGTTCTATGGTTACAGCATTAGGTAAGCTCTGTCCCAGTCTGGTTCTATGGTTACATCATTAGCCCAGCTCTGTCCCAGTCTGGTTCTATGGTTACAGCATTAGCCCAGCTCTGTCCCAGTCTGGTTCTATGGTTACATCATTAGGTAAGCTCTGTCCCAGTCTGGTTCTATGGTTACAGCATTAGTCCAGCTCTGTCCCAGTCTGGTTCTATGGTTACATCATTAGGTAAGCTCTGTCCCAGTCTGGTTCTATGGTTACAGCATTAGGTAAGCTCTGTCCCAGTCTGGTTCTATGGTTACAGCATTAGCCCAGCTCTGTTCCAGTCTGGTTCTATGGTTACATCATTAGGTAAGCTCTGTCCCAGTCTGGTTCTATGGTTACATCATTAGGTAAGCTCTGTCCAAGTCTGGTTCTATGGTTACATCATTAGCCCAGCTCTGTCCCAGTCTGGTTCTATGGTTACAGCATTAGGTAAGCTCTGTCCCAGTCTGGTTCTATGGTTACATCATTAGCCCAGCTCTGTCCCAGTCTGGTTCTATGGTTACAGCATTAGCCCAGCTCTGACCCAGTCTGGTTCTATGGTTACAGCATTAGCCCAGTTCTGTCCCAGTCTGGTTATATGGTTACATCATTAGGTAAGCTCTGTCCCAGTCAGGTTCTATGGTTACAGCATTAGCCCAGCACTGTCCCAGTCTGGTTCTATGGTTACATCATTAGGTAAGCTCTGTCCCAGTCTGGTTCTATGGTTACATCATTAGGTAAGCTCTGTCCCAGTCTGGTTCTATGGTTACAGCATTAGCCCAGCTCTGTCCCAGTCTGGTTCTATGGTTACGGCATTAGTCCAGCTCTGTCCCAGTCTGGTTCTATGGTTACAGCATTAGGTAAGCTCTGTCCCAGTCTGGTTCTATGGTTACATCATTAGGTAAGCTCTGTCCCAGTCTGGTTCTATGGTTACAGCATTAGCCCAGCTCTGTCCCAGTCTGGTTCTATGGTTACATCATTAGGTAAGCTCTGTCCCAGTCTGGTTCTATGGTTACATCATTAGCCCAGCTCTGTCCCAGTCTGGTTCTATGGTTACAGCATTAGGTAAGCTCTGTCCCAGTCTGGTTCTATGGTTACAGCATTAGGTAAGCTCTGTCCCAGTCTGGTTCTATGGTTACATCATTAGGTAAGCTCTGTCCCAGTCTGGTTCTATGGTTACAGCATTAGCCCAGCTCTGTCCCAGTCTGGTTCTATGGTTACATCATTAGGTAAGCTCTGTCCCAGTCTGGTTCTATGGTTACAGCATTAGCCCAGCTCTGTCCCAGTCTGGTTCTATGGTTACATCATTAGGTAAGCTCTGTCCCAGTCTGGTTCTATGGTTACATCATTAGGTAAGCTCTGTCCCCAGTCTGGTTCTATGGTTACAGCATTAGGTAAGCTCTGTCCCAGTCTGGTTCTATGGATTACAGCATTAGGTAAGCTCTGTCCCAGTCTGGTTCTATGGTTACATCATTAGGTAAGCTCTGTCCCAGTCTGGTTCTATGGTTACAGCATTAGCCCAGCTCTGTCCCAGTCTGGTTCTATGGTTACGGCATTAGGTAAGCTTTGTCCCAGTCTGGTTCTATGGTTACAGCATTAGTCAGCTCTGTCCCAGTCTGGTTCTATGGTTACATCATTAGGTAAGCTCTGTCCCAGTCTGGTTCTATGGTTACATCATTAGGTAAGCTCTGTCCCAGTCTGGTTCTATGGTTACATCATTAGGTAAGCTCTGTCCCAGTCTGGTTCTATGGTTACAACATTAGGTAAGCTCTGTCCCAGTCTGGTTCTATGGTTACAGCATTAGGTAAGCTCTGTCCCAGTCTGGTTCTATGGTTACATCATTAGGTAAGCTCTGTCCCAGTCTGGTTCTATGGTTACAGCATTAGGTAAGCTCTGTCCCAGTCTGGTTCTATGGTTACAGCATTAGGTAAGCTCTGTCCCAGTCTGGTTCTATGGTTACATCATTAGCCCAGCTCTGTCCCAGTCTGGTTCTATGGTTACAGCATTAGCCCAGCTCTGTCCCAGTCTGGTTCTATGGTTACATCATTAGGTAAGCTCTGTCCCAGTCTGGTTCTATGGTTACAGCATTAGTCCAGCTCTGTCCCAGTCTGGTTCTATGGTTACATCATTAGGTAAGCTCTGTCCCAGTCTGGTTCTATGGTTACAGCATTAGGTAAGCTCTGTCCCAGTCTGGTTCTATGGGTACAGCATTAGCCCAGCTCTGTTCCAGTCTGGTTCTATGGTTACATCATTAGGTAAGCTCTGTCCCAGTCTGGTTCTATGGTTACATCATTAGGTAAGCTCTGTCCCAGTCTGGTTCTATGGTTACATCATTAGCCCAGCTCTGTCCCAGTCTGGTTCTATGGTTACAGCATTAGGTAAGCTCTGTCCCAGTCTGGTTCTATGGTTACATCATTAGCCCAGCTCTGTCCCAGTCTGGTTCTATGGTTACAGCATTAGCCCAGCTCTGACCCAGTCTGGTTCTATGGTTACAGCATTAGCCCAGTTCTGTCCCAGTCTGGTTATATGGTTACATCATTAGGTAAGCTCTGTCCCAGTCAGGTTCTATGGTTACAGCATTAGCCCAGCACTGTCCCAGTCTGGTTCTATGGTTACATCATTACGGTAAGCTCTGTCCCAGTCTGGTTCTATGGTTACATCATTAGGTAAGCTCTGTCCCAGTCTGGTTCTATGGTTACAGCATTAGCCCAGCTCTGTCCCAGTCTGGTTCTATGGTTACGGCATTAGTCCAGCTCTGTCCCAGTCTGGTTCTATGGTTTGCAGCATTAGGTAAGCTCTGTCCCAGTCTGGTTCTATGGTTACATCATTAGGTAAGCTCTGTCCCAGTCTGGTTCTATGGTTACATCATTAGCCCAGCTCTGTCCCAGTCTGGTTCTATGGTTACAGCATTAGCCCAGCTCTGTCCCAGTCTGGTTCTATGGTTACATCATTAGGTAAGCTCTGTCCCAGTCTGGTTCTATGGTTACAGCATTAGTCCAGCTCTGTCCCAGTCTGGTTCTATGGTTACATCATTAGGTAAGCTCTGTCCCAGTCTGGTTCTATGGTTTACAGCATTAGGTAAGCTCTGTCCCAGTCTGGTTCTATGGGTACAGCATTAGCCCAGCTCTGTTCCAGTCTGGTTCTATGGTTACATCATTAGGTAAGCTCTGTCCCAGTCTGGTTCTATGGTTACATCATTAGGTAAGCTCTGTCCCAGTCTGGTTCTATGGTTACATCATTAGCCCAGCTCTGTCCCAGTCTGGTTCTATGGTTACAGCATTAGGTAAGCTCTGTCCCAGTCTGGTTCTATGGTTACATCATTAGCCCAGCTCTGTCCCAGTCTGGTTCTATGGTTACAGCATTAGCCCAGCTCTGACCCAGTCTGGTTCTATGGTTACAGCATTAGCCCAGTTCTGTCCCAGTCTGGTTATATGGTTACATCATTAGGTAAGCTCTGTCCCAGTCAGGTTCTATGGTTACAGCATTAGCCCAGCACTGTCCCAGTCTGGTTCTATGGTTACATCATTAGGTAAGCTCTGTCCCAGTCTGGTTCTATGGTTACATCATTAGGTAAGCTCTGTCCCAGTCTGGTTCTATGGTTACAGCATTAGCCCAGCTCTGTCCCAGTCTGGTTCTATGGTTACGGCATTAGTCCAGCTCTGTCCCAGTCTGGTTCTATGGTTACAGCATTAGGTAAGCTCTGTCCCAGTCTGGTTCTATGGTTACATCATTAGGTAAGCTCTGTCCCAGTCTGGTTCTATGGTTACAGCATTAGCCCAGCTCTGTCCCAGTCTGGTTCTATGGTTACGCATTAGTCCAGCTCTGTCCCAGTCTGGTTCTATGGTTACAGCATTAGGTAAGCTCTGTCCCAGTCTGGTTCTATGGTTACATCATTAGGTAAGCTCTGTCCCAGTCTGGTTCTATGGTTACAGCATTAGCCCAGCTCTGTCCCAGTCTGGTTCTATGGTTACATCATTAGGTAAGCTCTGTCCCAGTCTGGTTCTATGGTTACATCATTAGCCCAGCTCTGTCCCAGTCTGGTTCTATGGTTACAGCATTAGGTAAGCTCTGTTCCAGTCTGGTTCTATGGTTACAGCATTAGGTAAGCTCTGTCCCAGTCTGGTTCTATGGTTACAGCATTAGGTAAGCTCTGTCCCAGTCTGGTTCTATGGTTACATCATTAGGTAAGCTCTGTCCCAGTCTGGTTCTATGGTTACAGCATTAGCCCAGCTCTGTCCCAGTCTGGTTCTATGGTTACATCATTAGGTAAGCTCTGTCCCAGTCTGGTTCTATGGTTACAGCATTAGCCCAGCTCTGTCCCAGTCTGGTTCTATGGTTACATCATTAGGTAAGCTCTGTCCCAGTCTGGTTCTATGGTTACATCATTAGGTAAGCTCTGTCCCAGTCTGGTTCTATGGTTACAGCATTAGGTAAGCTCTGTCCCAGTCTGGTTCTATGGTTACAGCATTAGGTAAGCTCTGTCCCAGTCTGGTTCTATGGTTACAGCATTAGTCCAGCTCTGTCCCAGTCTGGTTCTATGGTTACAGCATTAGGTAAACTCTGTCCCAGTCTGGTTCTATGATTACAGCATTAGGTAAGCTCTGTCCCAGTCTGGTTCTATGGTTACATCATTAGGTAAACTCTGTCCCAGTCTGGTTCTATGGTTACAGCATTAGGTAAGCTCTGTCCCAGTCTGGTTCTATGGTTACATCATTAGGTAAGCTCCGACCCAGTCTGGTTCTATGGTTACAGCATTAGCCCAGCTCTGTCCCAGTCTGGTTCTATGGTTACATCATTAGGTAAGCTCTGTCCCAGTCTGGTTCTATGGTTATATCATTAGGTAAGCTCTGTCCCAGTCTGGTTCTATGGTTACAGCATTAGGTAAGCTCTGTCCCAGTCTGGTTCTATGGTTACAGCATTAGCCCAGCTCTGTCCCAGTCTGGTTATATGGTTACATCATTAGGTAAGCTCTGTCCCAGTCTGGTTCTATGGTTACAGCATTAGCCCAGCTCTGTCCCAGTCTGGGTCTATGGTTACATCATTAGGTAAGTTCTGTCCCAGTCTGGTTCTATGGTTACATCATTAGCCCAGCTCTGTCCCAGTCTGGTTCTATGGTTACATCATTAGGTAAGCTCTGTCCCAGTCTGGTTCTATGGTTACATCATTAGGTAAGCTCTGTCCCAGTCTGGTTCTATGGTTAAAGCATTAGCCCAGCTCTGTCCCAGTCTGGTTCTATGGTTACATCATTAGGTAAGCTCTGTCCCAGTCTGGTTCTATGGTTACATCATTAGGTAAGCTCTGTCCCAGTCTGGTTCTATGGTTACAGCATTAGCCCAGCTCTGTCCCAGTCTGGTTCTATGGTTACGGCATTAGCCCAGCTCTGTCCCAGTCTGGTTCTATGGTTACATCATTAGGTAAGCTCTGTCCTAGTCTGGTTATATGGTTACAGCATTAGGTAAGCTCTGTCCCAGTCTGGTTCTATGGTTACAGCATTAGCCCAGCTCTGTCCCAGTCTGGTTCTATGGTTACAGCATTAGGTAAGCTCTGTCCCAGTCTGGTTCTATGGTTACATCATTAGGTAAGCTCTGTCCCAGTCTGGTTCTATGGTTACATCATTAGGTAAGCTCTGTTCCAGTCTGGTTCTATGGTTACATCATTAGGTAAGCTCTGTCCCAGTCTGGTTCTATGGTTACATCATTAGGTAAGCTCTGTCCCAATCTGGTTCTATGGTTACATCATTAGCCCAGCTCTGTCCCAGTCTGGTTCTATGGTTACATCATTAGGTAACTCTGTCCCAGTCTGGTTCTATGGTTACATCATTAGGTAAGCTCTGACCCAGTCTGGTTATATGGTTACAGCATTAGCCCAGCTCTGTCCCAGTCTGGTTCTATGGTTACAGCATTAGGTAAGCTCTGTCCCAGTCTGGTTCTATGGTTACAGCATTAGCCCAGCTCTGTTCCAGTCTGGTTCTATGGTTACATCATTAGGTAAGCTCTGTCCCAGTCTGGTTCTATGGTTACATCATTAGGTAAGCTCTGTCCCAGTCTGGTTCTATGGTTACAGCATTAGCCCAGCTCTGTCCCAGTCTGGTTCTATGGTTACATCATTAGGTAAGCTCTGTCCCAGTCTGGTTCTATGGTTACAGCATTAGCCCAGCTCTGTCCCAGTCTGGTTCTATGGTTACAGCATTAGGTAAGCTCTGTCCCAGTCTGGTTCTATGGTTACAGCATTAGCCCAGCTCTGTCCCAGTCTGGTTCTATGGTTACATCATTAGGTAAGCTCTGTCCCAGTCTGGTTCTATGGTTACAGCATTAGGTAAGCTCTGTCCCAGTCTGGTTCTATGGTTACATCATTAGGTAAGCTCTGTCCCAGTCTGGTTCTATGGTTACATCATTAGGTAAGCTCTGTCCCAGTCTGGTTCTATGGTTACATCATTAGGTAAGCTCTGTCCCAGTCTGGTTCTATGGTTACATCATTAGGTAAGCTCTGTCCCAGTCTGGTTCTATGGTTACAGCATTAGCCCAGCTCTGTCCCAGTCTGGTTCTATGGTTACATCATTAGGTAAGCTCTGTCCCAGTCTGGTTCTATGGTTACATCATTAGGTAAGCTCTGTCCCAGTCTGGTTCTATGGTTACATCATTAGGTAAGCTCTGTCCCAGTCTGGTTCTATGGTTACATCATTAGGTAAGCTCTGTCCCAGTCTGGTTCTATGGTTACAGCATTAGGTAAGCTCTGTCCCAGTCTGGTTCTATGGTTACAGCATTAGCCCAGCTCTGTCCCAGTCTGGTTCTATGGTTACATCATTAGCCCAGCTCTGTCCCAGTCTGGTTCTATGGTTACAGCATTAGCCCAGCTCTGTCCCAGTCTGGTTCTATGGTTACAGCATTAGGTAAGCTCTGTCCCAGTCTGGTTCTATGGTTACATCATTAGGTAAGCTCTGTCCCAGTCTGGTTCTATGGTTACATCATTAGGTAAGCTCTGTCCCAGTCTGGTTCTATGGTTACAGCATTAGGTAAGCTCTGTCCCAGTCTGGTTCTATGGTTACATCATTAGGTAAGCTCTGTCCCAGTCTGGTTCTATGGTTACATCATTAGGTAAGCTCTGTCCCAGTCTGGTTCTATGGTTACATCATTAGCCCAGCTCTGTCCCAGTCTGGTTCTATGGTTACAGCATTAGCCCAGCTCTGTCCCAGTCTGGTTCTATGGTTACAGCATTAGGTAAGCTCTGTCCCAGTCTGGTTCTATGGTTACATCATTAGGTAAGCTCTGTCCCAGTCTGGTTCTATGGTTACATCATTAGGTAAGCTCTGTCCCAGTCTGGTTTTATGGTTACATCATTAGGTAAGCTCCGTCCCAGTCTGGTTCTATGGTTACAGCATTAGCCCAGCTCTGTCCCAGTCTGGTTCTATGGTTACATCATTTGGTAAGCTATGTCCCAGTCTGGTTCTATGGTTACATCATTAGGTAAGCTCTGTCCCAGTCTGATTCTATGGTTACAGCATTAGCCCAGCTCTGTCCCAGTCTGGTTCTATGGTTACAGCATTAGGTAAGCTCTGTCCCAGTCTGGTTCTATGGTTACAGCATTAGGTAAGCTCTGTCCCAGTCTGGTTCTATGGTTACAGCATTAGGTAAGCTCTGTCCCAGTCTGGTTCTATGGTTACAGCATTAGCCCAGCTCTGTCCCAGTCTGGTTCTATGGTTACAGCATTAGGTAAGCTCTGTCCCAGTCTGGTTCTATGGTTACATCATTAGGTAAGCTCTGTCCCAGTCTGGTTCTATGGTTACATCATTAGGTAAGCTCTGTCCCAGTCTGGTTCTATGGTTACATAATTAGGTAAGCTCTGTCCCAGTCTGGTTCTATGGTTACAGCATTAGGTAAGCTCTGTCCCAGTCTGGTTCTATGGTTACAGCATTAGGTAAGCTCTGTCCCAGTCTGGTTCTATGATTACATCATTAGGTAAGCTCTGTCCCAGTCTGGTTCTATGGTTACAGCATTAGGTAAGCTCTGTCCCAGTCTGGTTCTATGGTTACATCATTAGGTAAGCTCTGTCCCAGTCTGGTTCTATGGTTACAGCATTAGGTAAGCTCTGTCCCAGTCTGGTTCTATGGTTACAGCATTAGGTAAGCTCTGTCCCAGTCTGGTTCTATGGTTACATCATTAGGTAAGCTCTGTCCCAGTCTGGTTCTATGGTTACAACATTAGGTAAGCTCTGTCCCAGCCCTCAGGCTGTAATGAGGTAAGAGACCTGGCTGATCACTGTTACCACGACAATGTTTGTGTGGAAATGTCATCCAACATTCCACACAGGAAGGGAGGGAGAGAGAGAGCAAAGGGAGGGAGAGAGGGCCAAGAAGGAGGGCAGAAACTTGTACAATTTTGTTTTGGTGTTGCAAGTGGTGTGTAGTTACAATCCTTCTGTAAGCATGTGGGAAGGGGAATGTGGGAAGGGGAATGTGGAAGGATCTGGGATAGAGAGAGAAATGGAGAGAGGTAAATAGAGATATTAGCTGCAGTGTGAAAGAAGTGTTAATGTAGTGCCATAAGTGATGAACATCCATAACTTTTTCCTCCTCTTTCCCTCCATCTCTGTCTCTTTCATTCCTGTCTCTTTTTCCTCCCTCCCTCCCTCCCTCCCTCCCTCCCTCCCTCCCTCCCTCCCTCCCTCCCTCCCCCCCTCCCTCTGTAAGTAAGCTGTCTCCTCTGAAGGAGCTAAAGAGGAGAGTTAACACAACAGGGGTGCTCAGGGACTTAGACCCCCCACCCTTGCCCCCCTGCCCTTTGAATCTACAGCTCCGTGTCAATCCCCCAAAAAACAGAGACACTCCCATTGTTCAGCCATGGTGGGGGCTGAGGATTAGTTGTCCTGGTAACAGTGGAGTGCTGGTTATCGTTATCTTGTATTAATTGCTGTGAGGAATTTGTATGTATGTGTGTGTTTGTTTGTGAGTGTGTGTGTGTAACTCTCAGCCCCTGGATCCCCCTGGTCTCCCTCCTCCACACCAAAGTCTTGTAGTCTCACCAGCAGTCTAATCATTCTCAGAAATAATTGGAACACTAATTCTCCCCCTCTCCAAACACACACACACACGCACACACACTCTCACAATAACTCCCCTCCTACACACCCTGCTGAGGTGAGACAGTTCAGCTTGTGTTCTTCATTAAAAAGTGCACACACCGACTCCCTCCACCCCACACACACACCGACTCCCTCCCCCACCCCACCCCACACACACCGACTCCCTCCCCCACACACACCGACTCCCTCCCCCACCACACACGTTGACTCCCTTCCTCCCCCACACACACCGACTCCCTTCCTCCCCCACACACACCGACTCCCTCCCCCACACACACCGACTCCCTCCCCCACCACACACGCTGACTCCCTTCCTCCCCCACACACACCGACTCCCTCCCCCACACACACCGACTCCCTCCCCCACCCCACCACACACACCGACTCCCTCCCCCACCACACACGCTGACTCCCTTCCTCCCCCCACACACACCGACTCCCTCCACCCCACACACACCGACTCCCTCCCCCACCCCACACAACGACTCCTCCCCCACCCCACACACCGACTCCCTCCCCCACACACACCAACTCCCTCCCCCACCCCACACACACACTGACTCCCTCCCCCACACACACCGACCCCCTCCCCCACACACACCGACCCACTCCTCCATTCCACACACCGACTCCCTCCCCCACCCCACACACACCGACCCCCTCCCACCCCCACCCCCCCCCCACACACCAACTCCCTCCCCCACCCCACACACACACTGACTCCCTCCCCCACACACACCGACCCCCTCCCCCACACACACACCGACCCACTCCTCCATTCCACACACCGACTCCCTCCCCCACACACACCGACCCCTCCCCCCTCCCCACCCCACCCCCACACACCAACTCCCTCCCCACCCCACACACACCGACTCCCTCCCCCCACACACACGACCCCCTCCCCCCACCCCACCCCACACACACCGACCCACTCCTCCATTCCACACACCGACTCCCTCCCCCACCCCAAACACACAAATCAAGTGTAAACTCGATCTGTAAAGCTAGATGAGTGTAAACTCGATCTGTAAAGCTAGATGTGTGTAAACTAGATCTGCAAAGCTAGATGTGTGTAAACTATATATGTAAAGGTAGATGTGTGTAAACTAGATCTGATAAATGCACTCCATCTAGGGATTTCTGGGGTTCATCTGTGTCTGGGGTTCTAATGGTCGACATGGGAATGGTGTTATTGCCAATGCCAGGCAGGCGGCGGCCATGCCATCCATCCATCCATACATCCATCACACAGGTCAGAGGTCAACCACACACACAAATGTGCACTGACACTTAAACAGCCCTGTATACGCCAGAAGGGGGTACCAGAGCAGGGCAGGGCTACTCAGTGGGGGTCGGAGTGAAAACTAAGTGGAGTCATTGAGGCCAGCTGTGTGTTTCTCTCTCTCTCTCTCTGTCTCTCTCTCTCTGTCTCTCTATTGTAGCTCAGCTGGTAGAGCACGGCGCTTGTAACGCCAAGGTAGTGGGTTCGATCCCCGGGACCACCCATACACAAAAATGTATGCACGCATGACTGTAAGTCGCTTTGGATAAAAGCGTCTGCTAAATGGCATATTATATTATTATAAATTATTATCTATCTCTCTATCTATCTATCTATCTACACACACACACATATATGTCAGGGTGGGGGAGAAACAGCCACTTCAGACGAGATAATCACACTTAGAAGATTATACAAAGTCACTGTGACTAGAAATGTTCCCAGAGCATTTGGGGAACGTTGTCATCTACATAGAAAAATTAGTCACTTAGCAGACGCTCTTATCCGGAGAAACTTAATGAGCAATTAGGGTGAAGTGCCTTGCTCAAGGGCATATCGACAGATTTGTCACTTAGTCAACTCAGGGATTCAAACCATTAACTTTTCGGTTACTGGCCCAACGCTTTTAACCACTAGGCTTCCTGCAACCTTTCTGACTGTTATGTGAATAAAAAATCTAATTAAATCAAATTGTATTTGTCACATGCGCCGAATACAACAAGTGTAGACTTTACCGTGAAATGCTTACTTACGAGCCCTTTCCGAACAATGCAGTTAAAAGGTACGAACATTTACAAAAAGATAGAAAATAAACTAGTAACAATCAAATAACACAATAAAATAACAACAACAAGGCTATATACAGGCTATATACAAGGAGTACCGGTACCGAGTCAGTGTACTGGAATACGAGGTAGTTGGGTGATTGATTGAGGCAATATGTACATGTAGGTTTGGTTAGGTGATTGATGTACTATGTACATGTAGGTAGGGGGTGAAAAGCAGAAAGTCCAGGTAACCGTTTGATTAACTGTTCAGCAGTCTTATGGCTTTGGGGTAGAAGCTGTTCAGGAGCCTTTTGGTCCCAGACTTGGCGCTCCGGTACAGCTTTGCCGTTTGGCAGCATAGAGAACAGACTGTGACTTGGGTGGCTGGAGTCTTTGACCATTTTTAGGGCCTTCCCCTGACACCGCCTGGTATAGAGGTCCTGGATGACAGGGAGCTCGGCCCCAGTGATGTACTGGGCTGTATGCACTCCCCTCTGTAGCACCTTGCGGTCGGAGGCCGAGCAGTTGCCATATTAAGCGGTGATGCAGCCAGTCAAGATGATCTCAATGGTGCAGCTGTATACATTTTTGATTATCTGAGGGCCCATGCCAAATCTTTTCAGCCTCCTGAGGAGGAAGAGGCATTGTCGTGCCCTCTTCACGACTGTGTTGGTGTGTTTGGACCATAATAGGTCCTTAGTGATGTGGACACCGAGGAACTGTCGATGTGAATGGGGGCGTGCTTGGTGCTCCGTTTCCTGTAGTCTACGATCAGCTCCTTTTTGAGGGAGAGGTTGTTGTCCTGGCACCACACTGCCAGATCTCTGACCACCTCTCTGTCTCATCGTCGTTGGTGATCAGGCCCACCACAGTCGTGTCGTCAGCAAACTTAATGAGGATGTTGGATGTGGTCCTCTGTAGCTCAATTGGTAGAGCATGGTGCTTGTAACGCCAGGGTAGTGGGTTCGATCCCCGGGACCACCCATACGTAAAAATTTATGTACACATGACTGTAAGTCGCTTTGGATAAAAGCGTCTGCTAAATGGCATATTATTATATTATTATGTTGGAGTCGTGTGCGGCCACGTAGTCGTGGGTGAACAGGGAGTACAGGAGGGGTCTAAGCATGCACCCCTGAGGGGCCCCCGTGTTGAAGGTCAGCGTGGCGGATGTGTTGTTGCCTACCCTCACCACCTGGGGGTGGCCAGTCAGGAAGTCCACTATCCACGTGCAGAGGGAGGTGTTTAATCCCAGGGTCCTTAGCTTAGTGATGAGCTTGGTTGAAACTATGGTGTTGAACGCTGAGCTGTAGTCAATGAACAGCATTCTCACATAGGTGTTCCTTTTGTCCAGGTGGGAAAGGGCAGTGTGGAGTGCAATAGAGATTGCATAAATTGTGGATCTGTTGGGGCGGTATGCAAATTAGGTCCAGGGTGTCTGGGATGATGGTGTTGATGTGAGCCATGACCAGCCTTTCAAAGCGTTTCATGACTACAGATGTGAGTGCTACGGACGATAGTCATAGTCATTTACCTTGGTGTTCTTGGGCATGGGGACTATGGTGGTCTGCTTGAAACGTGGGTATTACAGACTGGGTCATGGAGCTGGTCAGCGCATGCTCTGAGTACACATCCTGGTAATCCATCTGGCCCTGCGGCCTTGTGAAGGTTAACCTGTTTAAAGGTATTACTCACATCGGCTATGGAGAGCGTGATCACCAGTTGTCCGGAACAGCTGGTGCTCTCATGCATGGTTCAGTGTTACTTGCCTCGAAGGGAGCATAAAATGTATTTATCTCATCTGGTAGGCTCACGTCACTGGGCAGCTCACAACTGGGTTTCCCTTTGTAATCCGTGTTGTAGGATTCGATCTTAGTCCTGTATTGACACTTTGCCTGTTTGATGGTTCATCGGAGGGCGTAGCGGGATTTATTATAAGCGTCTGGATTTGTGTCCCGCTCCTTGAAAGCAGCAGCTCTAGCCTTTAGCTCAGTGTGGATGTTGCCTGTAATCCATGGCTTCTGGTTAGGATATGTACTGTGGCAGATCAGGGGGTTGGGTCAAGACGTTTACACAGATCAGACACGGACAGAGTATGATTAGCTCGGTTTCAAGGGTGTTTATTAATAAAATAATCAAAAGAAAAGGTTAGGTCTCCCCCATGAGACCCTCTCCAGGATACCGTCTCCAACTACACGGAAGTTACCTTACTTCCCCCAGTCGTCTCTCACGTGCTGCCCTTCTGGCAGCTTTATGGGCCTTGCACAGCTGGTGAGCAATCCGCCCTTAATTACTCACCAGCTCCCAATCAGCCCCAATTAGTCCTGTCCGCGGAGCCCGTCGAGACCTGGCACGTCCAGCAGATGGAGCCACCGCCTCGGGATGTATACTCCATCTGTTACCAGGCCTCGACGAGTCTCCCCCTGGTGGCTGACCTGCTGTACGCCACAGTACGTACGGTCACTGTGGGGACTACGTCGTCGATGCACTTATTAATGAAGCTGGTGACTGATGTACAGTAGTAAACTCCTCAATGCCACCGGTTGAAATGACGAAATATATTCTAATATGTGCTAGAGAAACAGTCCTGTAGCTTAGCGTCCGCTTCATCGGACCACTTCCGTATTGAGCGCATCACTGGTACTTCCTGTTTGAGTTTTTGCTTGTAAACTGGAATTAAGAGGATGGAGTTATGGTCAGATTTGACAAATTGGGGGCGAGGGAGATCTTTGTATGCATCTCCAGTTGCACAGGAGACATGCTGGTAGAAATGAGGTAAAACGTAAGAGAGGGAGACAAAAGAAAGTGGGGGAGAGTGATTGAATGGGAGAGAGAGAAAAAGAGTGACTGAAAGACAAAGAGAAAGAGTAGAGTTACACCTCAAAGAGAGTTCCACTTGTGTATCCACAGACAAAGGCAGCAAGGAAAAAGAAAAAAGAGAGAGAGAGAGAGAGAGCGAGAGAGACCTGCACCCAAATGAACTACACCAAGACCACAGAATCTCTCAGACCATTCACAGTCAGCCATATCAGATCACAGCAAAATCACAGTCTACTTGAATAGCACAATACTGAATCATGAGACATCAAAGCCAAACAAACTGCACACTATTAAGAAATGCTATAGATGGAAGGAAAGTAGTGTAGAAACCTACAAAAAAATATTGGGCAACAACAAATTCAATCCCTTTTAGACAACTTCCTGGACAAAATGTTTTACTGCAATAGTGAAGGTGTAAACTTGGAAGTAGAACGCCAAAACAGTATATTTGACATTTCAGCTTCCCTGTAAAAAATAATAATAATTCAAGCAGACAACCTAAGAAAATTAACAACACTTACAAATAGTTTGATGAAGAATGCAAAGACCTAAGAAAGAAATGGAGAAACCTATAACACCAAAAACACAAAGACCAAGAAAACCTGAGCCTACGCCTTCACTATGGTGAAACTAAAACAGTACAGAAATATAAAGGAAAAAGAAGGAACAGCACTTCAGAAATCAGCTGAAAGTAATTGAAGAATCCATAGAATCTAACCACTTCTGGGAAAAATGGAACACATCTATCCACATCTATCCAAAACAGAGATGTATGGGTAAACCACTTCTCCAATCTTTTTGGCCCCATAACAAAGAACAAACAGCAAAAACATATACATGATCAAATACAAATCTTAGAATCATCTATTAAAGACTACCAGAACCCACTGGATTCTCCAATTACATTGAATGAACTACAGGACAAAATACAAACCCTGAAAAACCGAAAAGGCCTATGGTGTTGATGGTATCCTCAATTAAATTATAAAATATACAAGCCACAAATTCCAATTGGCTATACTTAAACTCTTTAACACCATCCTCAGCTCTGGCATCTTTCCCAATATTTGGAACCAAGGACTGATCACCCCAATCCACAAAATAGGAGACCAATTCAACCCCAATAACTACTGTCGGATATGCGTCAACAGCAACCTTGGGAAAATCCTCTGCATTATCATTAACAGCAGACTTACATTTACTCAGACAAAACAATGTCCTCAAATCAAATCACATTTTATTGGTTGCATACACATATTTAGCAGATGTTATTGCGGGTGTAAGCGAAATGCTTGTCCTGAGCAAATGTCAAATTGGCTTTTTACCAGATTACCGTATGACAGACCACATATTCACCCTGCACACCCTAATTGACTAACAAACAAAATAAAAGCAAAGTCTTCTCATGCTTTGTTGATTTCAAAACAGCTTTTGACACAATTTGGCATGAGGGTCTGCTTTATAAACTGATAGAAAGCGGTGTTGGGGGAGACAGATACAACATTATAAAATCCATGTACACGAACACAAGTGCTTAAAATCGGCAAAGAAAACAGCGATTTCTTTCCTCAGGACCGTGGGGTGAGACAGGGATGGAGCTTTAGCCCCACCCACTTCAACATATATATCAACAAATAGGCAAGAGCACTAGAACAGTCTGCAGCACCCGGCCTCACCCTACTAGAATCTGAAGTCAAATGTCTACTGTTTGCTGATGATCTGGTGCTTCTGTCCCCAACCAAGGAAGGCCTACAGCAGCACCTAGATCTTCTGCACAGATTCTATAGACCTGGGCCCTGACAGTGAATCTCAGTAAGACAAAAATAATAGTGTTCCAAAAAATGTCCAGTTGCCAGGACTAGGGCTGTGGCAGTCACGAAATTTCATCAACTGGTTATTGTCAAGCAAATAACATATATGCATGAAATGCTTTTATTATAAAGGTGCATTTTTAAAATATATTTGTAAAACTTTTTACACCTTTTTCTCCCCAAATTCGTGATATCCAATTGGTAGTTACAGTCTTGTCCCATCGCTGCAACTCCCGTACGGACTCAGGAGAGACGAAGGTCGATAGCAATGCATCCTCCGAAACACGACCCTGCCAAGCCACACTGCTTCTTGACACACTGCTCGCTTAACCCGGAAGCCAACCGCACCAATGTGTCAGAGGAAACATCGTACAACTGGCGACCATGTCAACATGTATGCGCCTGGCCCGCCACAGGAGTCGCTAGAGAGAATGGGAAAAAAGGTGCATTTTTATGGTGAAAATGATCTTCCCCAAACTTGAAACTAACGCGCTGCTTATGTATGCCAGTTAGGCTCCACACGCCTTGTATAGCATGATAGTGATAATATATCATTCACAAGTGATAAGCTAATATTGTCACCCATAAGACTATTCTTGATTTAATCTTGTCTTTACATATACTAAATAATATATGTGTGAAATTCGTTTTGATTTAGAATGGAACATTATCATGCACCTGTATCTAAACAGGGGCTGGGGGAAAAAATACATGTAATCTCTGCACTTAAATAGCGAATGAAGGACGCTTTTCCTGTGGGTCATTTTAATGCCAGCCAGGTAGGCTATACTCCTGTTGTAAAGATAAGCAATGTGCTTAATATTTGCTTAATATTAGGAAAGTTGAGAAGTAAATATAGTAGGCCTAGCCTATAGAAAGCTGATGGGATCCTCCTCTTTTTAATAGAGGCCATCACTCTGTTTTCTCACGCAATTGCATAGCCTATAGAAATGTTGCGCAACATGAGCTCATGGACTCTCATGAAGTGATTGATTAGATTTCGATTACATTTCCACTGATGTCAGAGTGATTAGAGGGACAATAGAGTGTTGAGTACCAGGCAGTTAGCAAGTTTGGTTGGCTACTAATGACCATCAGCAGCATCAGAGCTTGGAGAAGCCTAATTACCGTGACTAAACAGGCACGTGGAATTTGACTGCCGTCATGACTCGTGACCACCGGCGTGCAATCACAGCAGTACGATTTGTGACCTGTTGCCACAAGAAAAGGGCAACCAGTGGAGCACAAACACCATTGTAAATGCAAACTATATTTATATGTCTATTTATGTTCCCTTTCATACTTCAACTATTTGCACCCTTTTACAACACTGTACATTGCCAATAATATAACATTTAAAATGTCTCTATTCTTTTGAAAGTGTAATGTTTACTGTTACATTTTAGTCATTTAGCAGACACTCTTATCCAGAGCGACTTACAGTTAGTGAGTGCATACATTTTCATACTGGCCCCCCGTGGGAATCGAACCCACAACCCTGGCGTTGCAAGCGCCATGCTCTACCAACTGAGCTACACAGGGCTACACTGTTCATCTCTGATTGTTTATTTCACTTTTGTTTATTATCTATTCCACTTGCTTTGGCAATGTAAACCTGTTTTCCATGCCATTAAAGCCCTTCGAATTGATTACACACGCTGCAAGCTCTCAGAAAGCAAACCCCATTTTCGGGGCAGTTTCACCACATCCAGTCATGTGTATGGTTTTGGTGGTGACCTACACTGAGATCCTGGTGGTGGTGACCTACACTGAGATCCTGGTGGTGGTGACCTACACTGAGATCTTGGTGGTGACCTACACTGAGATCCTGGTGGTGGTGACCTACACTGAGATCCTGGTGGTGGTGACCTACACTGAGATCCTGGTGGTGGTGACCTACACTGAGATCCTGGTGGTGGTGACCTACACTGAGATCCTGGTGGTGGTGACCTACACTGAGATCTTGGTGGTGACCTACACTGAGATCCTGGTGGTGGTGACCTACACTGAGATCCTGGTGGTGGTGACCTACACTGAGATCTTGGTGGTGACATACACTGAGATCCTGGTGGTGGTGACCTACACTGAGATCCTGGTGGTGGTGACCTACACTGAGATCTTGGTGGTGACCTACACTGAGATCCTGGTGGTGGTGACCTACACTGAGATCCTGGTGGTGGTGACCTACACTGAGATCCTGGTGGTGGTGACCTACACTGAGATCCTGGTGGTGGTGACCTACACTGAGATCTTGGTGGTGACATACACTGAGATCCTGGTGGTGGTGACCTACACTGAGATCCTGGTGGTGGTGACCTACACTGAGATCTTGGTGGTGACCTACACTGAGATCCTGGTGGTGGTGACCTACACTGAGATCCTGGTGGTGGTGACCTACACTGAGATCCTGGTGGTGGTGACCTACACTGAGATCCTGGTGGTGGTGACCTACACTGAGATCCTGGTGGTGGTGACCTACACTGAGATCCTGGTGGTGGTGACCTACACTGAGATCCTGGTGGTGACCCACACTGAGATCCTGTGTCTGAATCTGGCTGTGGTGTTGGGTTAATTGAGATTAGGGAATGGGAGCTGGTGTCTGGAGAAGTCTGGATGTTTTGTGTATGTGGGTGTGTCTCCATCAGCAGTACCACTCAGCCAGGCTCAACTGAGTAGCGTTAAGATTTCCCTTCACTGGAACTAAGGGGCATAGCCCGGACCATGAAAAACAGCCCCAGACCATTATTCCTCCTCCACCAAACTTTACAGTTGGCACTAGCATTCGGGCAGGCCTGCATCCGCCAAACTCAGATTTGTCCGTCGGACTGCCAGATGGTGAAGCGTTTCCACTGCTCCAGAGTCCAATGGCGACACGCTTTACACCACTCCAGCCGACGCTTGGCATTGCACATGGTGATCTTAGGTTTGTGTGCGGCTGCTCGGCCATGGAAACCCATTTCATGAAGCTTCCGACTAATAGTTGCTTCCAGTGGCAGTTTGGAACTCAGTAGTGAGTGTTGCAACCGAGGGCAGATGAATTTTATGCGCTACGCGCTTCAGCACTCGGCGGCCCCTATCTGTGAGCTTGTGAGGCCTACCTAGTCGTTTCCACTTCACAATAACAGCGCTTACAGTTGACCGGGGCAGCTCTAGCAGGGCAGAAATGTGATTAACTGACTTGTTGGAAAGGTGTCATTCTATGACGGTGCCACAATGAAAGTCACTGAGCTCTTCAGTAAGGCCATTCTACTGCCAATGTTTGTCTATGGAGATTGCATGGCTGTGTGCTCGATTTTATACACCTGTCTGGATGGGTGTGGCTGAAATAGCGGAATCCACTCATTTGAAGGGGTGTCCACATACTGTTGTATATATAGTGTATCCACTGAGAGCTCGCTGTCTGTCCATTCTGTGGAAGAAGAAATAAACTATGCTTAGTGAGAGGTCAGTCTAAAACACTAATAGTGGTTAAGGCATCTTCCTGTGCAAACAGCTGACTCTCCAAGTTGTCCCAGCCTATAATATCTGTAGAGAGAAAGCAAGGAAAGGCAACACTGTTAAAGACACAAGCCCACAGAGGGAGAAGCCTGACAGACTCCAACACTGTTAAAGACACAAGCCCACAGAGGGAGAAGCCTGACAGACTCCAACACTGTTAAAGACACAAGCCCACAGAGGGTGAAGCCTGACAGACTCCAACACTGTTAAAGACACAAACCCACAGAGGGAGCAGCCTGACAGACTCCAACACTGTTAAAGACACAAGCCCACAGAGGGAGCAGCCTGACAGACTCCAACACTGTTAAAGACACAAGCCCACAGAGGGAGCAGCCTGACAGACTCCAACACTGTTAAAGACACAAGCCCACAGAGGGAGCAGCCTGACAGACTCCATGAGACAGGAGCCAAGGTAATGCAACATTGACAAAAACTGTCAACACAAAGACAGAGGGAGAGGAGGATGAGGAGGGGCGATAGAGGAAGAGAGGTAAGAACGTTGTTTATTGCACACCTCCACTGGTCTGCCTTTCAGTCACCAGCCTCTCCCTGTTCCTCTCTCTCTCTCTTTCTCTCGCTCTTCACACACACTCAGCACTGTGATTCAGGCAGGTCTCCGGTTCCATAGCACAGGAACCTGATCTGTCTTAAAAGAGGAAAAGCTGCAACTAAATGGGTGATTAAGATTACTTGGAGCCTCCATGGGAGGGAGGGAGGGAGGGAGGGGGAGGGGAGAGAAGAGAGTGAGAGAGAGAGAGAAGAGAGAGAGAGAGAGAGAGATGTATATATACAGTATACAGAATATACACTTAGTGTAAAAAACATGATATGGACTGACCAGGTGAATCCAGGTGAAAGCTATGATCCCTTATTGATATCACTTATTAAATCCACTTCAATCAGTGTAGATGAAGGGAAGGAGACATGTTAAAGAAGGATTTGTTTAGCCTTGAGACAATTGAGACATGGATTGTGTATGTATGCCATTCAGAGGGTCAATGGGTAAGACAAAATATTTAAGTGCCTTTGAACGGGGTATGGTAGTAGGTACATGGGCACCGGTTTGTGTCAAGAACTGCAACGCTGCTGGGTTTTTCACACTCAACAGTTTCCCGTGTGCATCAATAATGGTCCACCACCCAAAGGACATCCAGCCAACTTGACACAACTGTGAGAAGCATTGGAGTCAACATGGGCCAGCATCCCTGTGGAACGCTTTCAATACCTTGTAGAGTCCATGAAACTCAATATTAGGAAGATGTTCTTAATATTTTGTACACTCAGTGTATTTATCTAATCATTATTGGTCGCATACACATAATTAGCAGATGTTATTGTGGGTGTAACGAAATGCTTGTATGCTGGCAAATGCGCAGATCAAACACACTGCTGGAATGCCGATTAAGCTGTTTACGTGTCCTAATAATGTGAAGGAATGCTCAGAAAACAAACACACTGCTGGAATGCCGATTATGCTGTTTACGTGTCCTGATAATGTGAAGGAATGCTCAGAAAACAAACACACTGCTGGAATGCCGATTAAGCTGTTTACGTGTCCTGATAATGTGAAGGAATGCTCAGAAAACAATCACACTGCTGGAACGCCGATTAAGCTGTTTACGTGTCCTGATAATGTGAAGGAATGCTCAGAAAACAAACACACTGCTGGAACGCCGATTAAGCTGTTCACGTGTCCTGATAATGTGAAGGAATGCTCAGAAAACAATCACACTGCTGGAACGCCGATTAAGCTGTTCACGTGTCCTGATAATGTGAAGGAATGCTCAGAAAACCAGGTGTTTTAATCGGCATATGATTACTTCGATTATGACCTCACGCCGATTAAGATAAACAGAGTAAGATGTTTTACATGATTAATGCCAGACTCGGCCGCCTGCCATAATCAGTTTAATATCGAATTATTAGTGTGCATGTAAACTTACTCAGTGCGAAGCAGTGCGATTCCTCCTCTGCTCTGTTTGACTGTGTGCAGGTGCCTCTGGTCACCACTAGGGCTCTCCCTGTCTCTCCCCACACACTGACTGCCCCATCGCACGCACCCACGCACACACCCACCCACACACACACACACACACACACACACACACACACACAAATGAATACACACACACACATGCAATGACACAACCGCTGTGTAAAACTAAATACTTTTCTCATCAGACACATGTAATGCCAGCTTTAGACAAGGCCAGAATAATGGAGTCCAGGGGTGGTATTCCTCTGATCCAGGCCTGCTAATGGACACACAGAGGCCCCTGCTCAGAGGATTAGCATGAGAAAGGCCTTCTCTGTTCCTAGAGAGAAAGACAAGATGAAGCTCTGGAAGATACTAACACACAATCATGCAGCACCACACACTAATACACACTTACGTGCACACCTACACACACACACAAACACACACACTCACGTGCACGCGCACACACAAACGTCTGAAGGGATGTTTGGGTGAAATCAGCTGTGAAATTGGTAAGCAAATCAGGCACCATTATGGTGTCCCAGATCCCCCCACCCTCTCTCTCTCTCTCTCTTCCCCCCAACGTCTGTGATTTATTTAGAATTCAAGGCACACTTAACCAGCATGGCTACCACAGCATTCTGCAGCGATACGCCATCCCATCTGGTTTGGGCTTAGTGGGACTATCATTTGTTTTTCAACAGGACAATTACTCAACACACCTCCAGGCTGTGTAAGGGCTATTTCACCAAGAAGGAGAGTGATGGAGTGCTGCATCAGATGACCTGGCCTCCACAATCCCCCGACCTCAACCCAATCGAGATGGTTTGGGATGAGTCGGACCGCAGAGTGAATGAAAAGCAGCCAACGAGTGATCAGCATATGTGGGAACTCTTTCAAGACTGTTGAAAAAGCATTCCAGGTGAAGCTGGTTGAGAGAATGCCAAGAGTGTGCAAAGCTGTCATCAAGGCAAAGGGTGGCTATTTGAAGAATCTCAAATATAAAATATATTTTGATTTGTTTAACACTGTTTTGATTACTACATGATTCCATATGTGTTATTTCATAGTTTTGATGTCTTCACTATTATTTTACAATGTAGAAAATAGTACAAATAAAGAAAAGCCCTGGAATGAGTAGATGTGTCCAAACTTTGACTGGTACTGTAAACATTGAGTGTACAAAACATTAAGAACACCTTCCTAATATTGAGTTGCATGGACTCTACAAGGTGTTGAAAGCATTCCACATGGATGCTGGCCCATGTTGACTCCAATGCTTCTCACAGTTGTGTCAAGTTGGCTGGATGTAAAAGGTGATATTAATAAGGGATCATAGCTTTCACCTGGATTCACCTGGTCAGTCTCTATCATGTTTTTTACACTCAGTGTATATTCTGTATACTGTATATATACATCTCTCTCTCTCTCCTTGTCTCTCTCTCTCTCTCTCTCCCCCATGCAGTGCCATAGGGGGTTGTTTCTGGACAGGGTCACCTGGTCATTTTCCAACAATCACGTTTAAGACTCAACTTCCTGCTTTTTGCCTGGACCGAATGACTTCCTGTGAACGCCAGCTCGCACTCCATGCCCCTGAGCACTCTGGGAAACGAGGCATAGCCCGGCCTGGAGCCCTTTAACCGTTCAACAGGAGGACACACGCACACACAGATGAGGACAGATTTTGACTAAGAGAAAGAGAGAGAGAGAGAGAGAGAGAGAGAGAGAGAGAGAGAGAGAGAGAGAGAGAGAGAGAGAGAGAGAGAGAGAGAGAGAGAGAGAGAGAGAGAGAGAGAGAGAGAGAGAGAGAGATGACAGGCAGAAAGGCAGAGGGCTGGTTTTATAGGAGTGCTTCTGGAAGCAACAAATGTTCCCTGGGCTGTAAAGAGGAAAATCCTCCCACAAAGACTTTTACACACTACTGCTGAAGACCAGGGGACTGGTTCATACTCCCCTAGCATGGGCGCAAACACACTCACTCACACACACACACACACTCACACACACACATAGTATTCACACACACACTTGAACAGTGTTTCAGATCAAATATCATTTCATTGATATGGAGAGAAGCAAAAGCAGGGAATTGGTGCTAAATTCAATGAGGTTACAGTTACACCAGCTGTCTTAACCCTCTCTCCTCTTTCTCTCTCTCCCTCTATCAGCCCGGGGGACAGGGGTGTCACTCTGTCCCTTCCCTTCCCTTCTCTCTCTCTCTCTCTCTCTCTCTCTCTCTCTCTCTCTCTCTCTCTCTCTCTCTCTCTCTCTCTCTCTCTCTCTCTCTCTCTCTCTCCCCCCCCTGGGGACAGGTGTGCTGTGTGTTGGCCTCACTGCGACCTCCTATCCTCCTTCAGGTAACCATAACCTTCCTCCTCCCCTTCTCAGCCCTCCAGCCCCCCCACCCCCGTCTCCCACCTGCTCCTGTCCCCGCCACACCTGGCTCTCAGGTAGCCCCCGAGGGGGAAGAAAGGAGGGGAAAGTAAGTTCGGGGACAGAGGAGGGAGAGAGAGGGGGGCGAGAGGGGGTGGGGACAGACAGAAGGGGAGGTAAGGGGTTCTAGGGACATGTGATAAGGCACAGCTCACCGCTGGCTTTGTTCTCCTTGTCTACAGATTGACAGGCAGGACAATACCACTGGACATGTCCCCTACTCTCTACCTCTCTCTACCTCTCATTCTTTACAGATGGGGGAATCACAGAAAGACACAGAGAGAGAGAGAGAGAGAGAGAAATAATTAAATAATAAAACCATGCAGAAAGAGGATTGTGTGCCTCAGTGTCATAACCAGAAGACATCACGTCATCTGCCCTACCTGTCTGTGTCTGCATGTCCCTGTGTCTGTCCCTGTGTCTGTGTCTGTCTGTCTGTCCCTGTGTCTGCCTGTCTCCTGTGTCTGTCTGTCTATCCCTGTGTCTGTCTGTCTCCTGTGTCTGTCGTCCCTATGCCTTTGTCTTTACCTGTCCCTGTCCCCAGCTGTCCCTGTGTGTTCACTTGTGTGTCCCTGTCCCTGTCTCCAGCTGTCCCTGTGTGTTCACTTGTGTGTCCCTGTCCCTGTCCCCAGCTGTCCCTGTGTGTTCACTTGTGTGTCCCTGTCCCTGTCCCCAGCTGTCCCTGTGTGTTCACTTGTGTGTCCCTGTCCCTGTCCCTGTCTCCAGCTGTCCCTGTGTGTTCACTTGTGTGTCCCTGTCCCTGTCCCCAGCTGTCCCTGTGTGTTCACTTGTGTGTCCCTGTCCCTGTCCCCAGCTGTCCCTGTGTGTTCACTTGTGTGTCCCTGTCCCTGTCCCCAGCCGTCCCTGTGTGTTCACTTGTGTGTCCCTGTCCCTGTCCCCAGCTGTCCCTGTGTGTTCCCTTGTGTGTCCCTGTGCCTGTCCCTGTCCCCAGCTGTCCCTGTGTGTTCACTTGTGTGTCCCTGTCCCTGTCCCTGTCTCCAGCTGTCCCTGTGTGTTCCCTTGTGTGTCTCTGTCCCTGTCCCCAGCTGTCCCTGTGTGTTCACCTGTCTGTCTCTGTCCCTGTCCCCAGCTGTCCCTGTATGTTCACCTGTCTGTCTCTGTCCCTGTCCCCACCTGTCCCTGTATGTTCACCTGTCTGTCTCTGTCCCTGTCCCCAGCTGTCCCTGTGTGTTCACCTGTCTGTCTCTGTCCCTGTCCCCAGCTGTCCCTGTATGTTCACCTGTCTGTCTCTGTCCCTGTCCCCACCTGTCCCTGTATGTTCACCTGTCTGTCTCTGTCCCTGTCCCCAGCTGTCCCTGTGTGTTCACCTGTCTGTCTCTGTCCCTGTCCCCAGCTGTCCCTGTATGTTCACCTGTCTGTCTCTGTCCCTGTCCCCAGCTGTCCCTGTATGTTCACCTGTCTGTAGTCTCTACTGTTGTTCTGTCTCTACTGTGAACTCTTCACCCCTGAGCTGCACTCATGACTCCATCCCTGCTCCAGTCCCCCACATTGAGCACACACACATTCACACACTCTCAGATCTGCCCCATACTCAAACACACACACCACACACACACACACACACACACACACACACACACACACACACACACACACACACACACACACACACACACACACACACACACACAAACACGTTATACAGACGTAGGGAGATGACGTGGAAACCTGCCGCTAGAGGCAACAGTGAATACTGCTACCTTAAAGTATGTTTGGGTTTTGCTAGGATGTTGTGGACAGGGATGGCGGATGGTCGTAAGAAAGTTCGTAAGGTTGCAAGTTCGAATTCAGCGATAAAAAGTGTTTTTTTTAGATTTTTGCATCTGCCTCTGATTCCAAAGGTTGCAAGTTCGAATTCAGCAATAAAAACCTTAACCCTTACCTTAACCATTCGGAGTTAATGCCTAACCTTAAGATTTCAGAGTTAATGCCTAAACTTAACCCTAACCTTAAATATTCAGAGTTAAAATTCAGAAATGTGACGTTTGCAACAACTTTGAACTTTAACGTTTGAGAACCATGGATGAACGTCTAATTCTGACGTGAGACTGTGAGAGCTAGTTGAGATAAGGATCAGGCTGGGTCAGTTCAGTAAACAGCACTCACTTTGTTCTGAAAGTGGGTCCCCCACCTCACTCCGTCCCCCTGATGCCCCCACGTCACCCTCACCCACCCCTGTTCACCCCTCCTCACCTCTCCTCACCTCACTCCTCCTCACCCCTCCCCCTCCTCACTCCCTCCTCCTCACCCCTCCTCACTCCTCACCCCCTCCTCACCTCCCCTCATCACCTCTCCCTCTCTCCTCACTCCTCACCCCTCCTCACCTCTCCTCACCCCTCCTCACTCCTCACCCCTCCTCAC
>NC_059197.1:32654729-32677229 GCF_020615455.1 Coregonus clupeaformis | reverse complement strand
TTACTACCACTACTACCACCACCATCATTAAACTGCCATCATTACCATTACCACCCATACCACTACTATTTGGAATGATAAACAACAATAATAATGGTAATAACAATAATAGCAATAACAATAATAATAAGTACGTTACTATTTACTATTTAGATGTTATTATTCAGTGTCCCTCAGGCTATGGCAGGCAAATACATATATGGCTGCAAGAGGAGCCATAGCTCCTTCGCCCATGAGTATTTTTAGTTTTTCCTCTGGCTTTAATAAGTTAGAATTTGGAATAAATGTAGTCATTTCTGTGAATAATGAATCTCTTTGTGAGGAATATTTCTCACAGTAAAGGAGAAAGTGCATCTCTGTTTCTACCTCCCCTGTCGTGCAGTGACCACATAAACGCTCCTCTTTGGGTAGCCATGTCTTTTTATGTCTGCCGGTTTCTATTGCCTATTGATGGTCACTCAGCCTGTACTTGGTAAGGATCTGTCTCTGCTTCGTATCTCTGACAGAGTAGAGATAATCCGCCAATTCATATTCTCTGTTTAGGGTCAGATAGCAATTTAGTCGGCTTTTGGATTTTGTTTCGTTTTTCCAATGTTGTAAATATGAGTCCTTTGATTGGTTCATGATTTTGTTCATTGGAATTCTTTCTTTTGAAGCAGTGCTGGTGTCAGCTTGGTTGGTTAGTTCCAACACCAGCTGACTGAGAGTGTCACGGTTTCGGCCGAGGCTGCCTCTCTTCCTTGCTCGGGCAGGCTTCGGCGTTCGTCGTCTCCGGAATACTAGCTGCCACCGTTGCATGTTTCTATGTTCGTTTGCTTTTGTCTGATTGTTGTCACACCTGTTATCATTTAGTGTCATTAGTGTCCTATTTAGTTCTCGTTGTGTTTGTCAAGTGTTGTGTGTGATTGTTTTACTGTCGTGCGGTAGGCTGGATATTTACTGTTTGCTCGGTTGAGCTAAGTTTGCTCCTAGTTTTGGAGTATTTTGGTCGCACCTGTTTGTGCGCTTGTGTTTACGCCTACGTGCGGAGCTTTTGCCTCAGGGCATTTATTTCGTGTTTGTTTTGCTGCGCCTCACTAAAGTCTGTTGGACTAACGTACTGCGTCCTGCGCCTGATTCCACCCACACCCACCTACATCTACCTTGACAGAATCACACACCACACCTGACAAACACAACGAGAACTAAATAGGACACTAATGACACTAAATGATAACAGGTGTGACAACAATCAGACAAAAGCAAACGAACATAGAAACATGCAACGGTGGCAGCTAGTATTCCGGAGACGACGAACGCCGAAGCCTGCCCGAGCAAGGAAGAGAGGCAGCCTCGGCCGAAACCGTGACAGTATGACCAGATCCTGCGGATGGGGTCCGCACTGCAGGAGGTGATCACCACCATCCGAGGCTGGGAGACCCGAGGGACTCCTCCACCGCCATCCTCCCTGCCCGCACCATCGGCCACTCAGCCCATTCCCGCTCCGGAACCCAGAGGAGTTCGACTCTCGCTCCCGAGGGCCTATGATGGGACCGCGGCCAGGTGTCAGGGATTCCTTCTCCAGGTGGAGCTTTACCTGGCCACCGTGCACCCGGCGCCCTCGGGACACGAGAGTGTGTCCGCCCTGATCTCCTGCCTTTCCGGGAAGGCGTTGGAATGGGCCAACGCAGAGTGGAGGAGGATCGACGCTAACACCATCACCTACGACGAAGTTCTCCCGCCCGCTTCAGGGCGGTGTTTGACCATCCCCGAGGGGAAAGCGGCGGGGAGCGTCTGGTCGGCCTCAGGCAGGGAAGAGGAGTGCCCAGGAGTTCGCCTTGGAGTTCCGTGACCTAGCGGCGGATGCAGGGTGGAATGAGCGGGCTCTCATCGATCACTACAGATGTAGTCACGCGAGGACGTCCGTAGGAGCTGGCCTGTAGGGACACCAGCCTCTCGTTCGACCAGTTGGTCGACATGTCCATCAGGCTGGATACCCTGCTAGCTACCCGCGGACGATTCGAGGGGGTCCGTCCATTTCACCCTCCAGCGCCTCCGAGCCGTGCCCCATGGAGCTCGGGGCGCTGGCGCTAGAGAGAGGAGGGGGTCGAGCTTACGAAGGGGTCCATCTCCTGCACCAACTGTGGTCGGGGAGGACACACCGCGGCTAGGTGCTGGGGATGGCCTCCTCGGGGAGAGGGACGACAGGTCCCGCACTGGGGAGTCCTTCCAGGTGAGTAGGCGCCCCACTCACCCAGAGCTCTCTGTTGCACATTTCTGTATATCTGTGCGTTTTCCACAGGTAGCACCTCATTCCCAGCATAAGGCGCTGGTAGATTCAGGCGCGGCTGGGAATTTTGTTGATAAAAGTTTTGTTTAGCCTTAGGGATTCCCCTTCTCCCTGTTGACGTTCCCTTTCCGTTCATGCCCTAGATAGCCGTCCGTTGGGTGCGGGCTTGATCAGGGAGGTCACTGCGCCACTTAGGATGTGTGCGCAGGGGGTCATCAGGAGATGATCCAGCTATTTCTGATTGACTCGCCTGCGTATCCGGTGGTGCTGGGCATGCCCTGGTTGAGTACCCATAACCCATCTATTTCGTGGCAGGAGAGGGCTCTGATGGAGTGGTCTGCCCAGTGTGTGGGTCGATGTTTAGGCGTTTCCATAGGGGCTACCTCGGTGGAGAGTCCAAACCAGGTGCCCGCATTGCACGCTCCCCCTGAGTATGGGGATTTGGCTATTGTGTTCAGTAAGTCGAGGGCGACGCAGTTGCCTCCCCATAGGCAGGGGAGATTGTGCGATAGACCTCCAGGCAGGAGCTGCGCTCCCACGAAGCCATGTGTATCCTCTGTCTCAGGAGGAGAAGAGAGCTATGGAGACGCATAGACGTAATCTCTGAGACAAGGATACATACGGCCTTCCACTTCCCCTGCGTCCTCGAGTTTCTTTTTTGTGAAGAAAAAGGATGGAGGATTACGCCCGTGCATTGATTACCGTGGTCTCAATCAGATCACGGTGAAGTACAGTTATCCACTCCCGCTGATTGCGACCATGACGGAGTCATTGCACGGGCGCGTTCTTCACTAAATTAGATCTCAGGAGCGCGCATACAACTTGGTGCGCATTAGGGAGGGCGATGAATGGAAGACAGCCTTTAGTACCACCTCGGGCCATTACGAGTATCTTGTCATGCCATACGGGTTGATGAACGCTCCTTCAGTTTTCCAATCATTCGTTGATGAGATCTTCAGGGACATGCAGGGGCAGGGGGGTGGTCGTGTACATAGATGACATTCTCGTGTACTCGCCTACCCGAGTCGAGCATGTGGCCCTGGTGCGCAGAGTGTTGCGGAGGCTGTTGGAGCACGACCTGTATGTCAAGGCAGAGAAGTGTCTGTTTTTCCAGGAGTCGGTCTCCTTTTGGGTTATCAGTTGTCTGCGTCAGGGGTGAAGATGGAGGTAGACCGGGTGTCGGCCGTCGTAATTGGCAAACGCCAACCACTGTGAAGGAGGTGCAGCAGTTCTTGGGGTTTGCGAATTACTACCGGAGGTTTATCCGGGGTTTTGGACAGGTGGCAGTTCCCATAACGTCTCTTTTGAAGGGGGGTCCGGTGCGTCTGCAGTGGTCAGCCGAGGCGGACAGGGCGTTTGGGAGGTTGAAGGACCTGTTTTACCTCGGCCCCGGTGCTGGCGCATCCGGATCCCTCTTTGCCATTTCAGGTAGAGGTGGACGCGTCAGAGGCCGGTATAGGAGCCGTGCTGCAACGGTCCGGCGCGCCACCCAAACTCCGCCCCTGTGCTTTTTATTCCAAGAAGCTCAGTCCGGGCGGAGCGAAACTATGACGTAGGGGACAGGGAGCTGTTAGCCGTGGTACAGGCCCTAAAGGTGTGGAGGCACTGGCTTGAGGGGGCTCAACACCCTTTCCTCATTTTGACGGACCACCGTAACCTGGAGTACATCCGGGCAGCGGAGGCTGAACCCTCGCCAGGCGAGGTGGAATATGTTTTTGACTCGGGTTCACATTTAAGATCACATACATCCCTGGGTCACAGAATGGTAGGGCAGACGCACTGTCTCGGCGGTATGACACGGAGGAGAGGTCCGTGGAGCCCACTCCCATACTGCCGGAGTCTTGTCTGGTGGCACCGGTAGTGTGGGAGGTCGATGCTGAACTCGAGCGAAGTGCACGCACCGACCCTAGTCCACCTCATTGTCCGGAGGGTCGGAAGTACGTTCCGCTCGAGGTTCGGGATCGATTGATCTATTGGGCTCACACGTCACCCTCCTCTGGACACCCTGGTATCGGCCGGACAGTGCACTGTCTTAGTGCCAAGTACTGGTGGCCCACGTTGGCGAGGGATGTGAGCGTTTATGTTTCCTCCTGCTCGGTGTGCGCCCAGTGTAAGGCGCCTAGACATCTGCCTAGGGGTAAGTTACTCCCTGCCCGTTCCACAACGACCATGGTCTCACCTCTCGGTGGATTTCCTCACTGACCTTCCTCCTTCACAGGGGAATACCACTATACTGGTCGTTGTGGACCGGTTTTCTAAGGCCTGTCGTTTGCTCCCCATGCCGGGCCTTCCTACGGCCCTGCAAACTGCCGAAGCACTATTCACCCATGTGTTCCGGCACTACGGGGTACCCGAGGATATTGTGTCTGATCAAGGTCCCCAATTTTCCTCCAGAGTCTGGAGAGCTTTTATGGAGCGGTTGGGGGTCTCGGTGAGCCTCACCTCGGGTTACCACCCGGAGAGTAATGGGCAGGTGGAACATGTGAACCAGGATGTGGGTAGGTTTCTTAGAACATACTGCCAGGACCGGCCGGAGGAGTGGGCAAGGTGCGTTCCTGGGCCGAAATGGCCCAGAATTCCCCTACGCCATTCCTCCACTAACCTAACCCCTTTCCAATGTGTGTTAGGTTACCAGCCGGTTCTGGCACCTTGGCAGCAGAGCCAGATCGAGGCTCCTGCGGTGGATGAGTGGGTGCGGCGCTCGGAGGAGACATGGAACGCTGCACACGTCCACCTGCAGCAGGCCATCCGTCGTCATAAGGCGAGCGCCGATCTCCACCGCAGTGAGGGACCGGTGTACGCACCTGGTGATCGAGTCTGGCTCTCTACCAGAAACCCTGCCCTCCGCCTGCCCTGTCGGAAACTGGGTCGGCGGTTTGTAGGGCCATTTAAAGTCCTGAGAAGGTTGAACGAGGTGTGTTACAAATTACAAATGCCTGTGGAGTATAAAAGTATTAACCCCTCGTTCCATGTGTCTCTTCTCAGGCCGGTGGTAGCGGCCCACTCCAAGAAAGTGAGATCAGGGAGACTCCTCCGCCCCATTGGACATCGAGGGGGGCACCCGGGCGTACTCTGTGCGGTCCATCTTGGATTCGAGACGTCGGATGGGGGTCTCCAATATCTAGTGGAGTGGGAGGGGTACGGCCCGGAGGAACGGTGCTGGGTGCCGAGGAGAGACATTTTGGACCCGTCTCTCCTGACGGAATTCCATCGTGGGCACCCGACGCATCCTGCTCCGCGTCCTCCTGGTCGTCCCCGAGGCCGGAGTCGGCGCACGTCTGGAGCCGCGCGTCAAGGGGGGGGTACTGTCACGGTTTCGGCCGAGGCTGCCTCTCTTCCTTGCTCGGGCAGGCTTCGGGCGTTCGTCGTCTCCGAATACTAGCTGCCACCGTTGCATGTTTCTATGTTCGTTTGCTTTTGTCTGATTGTTGTCACACCTGTTATCATTTAGTGTCATTAGTGTCCTATTTAGTTCTCGTTGTGTTTGTCAGGTGTTGTGTGTGATTGTTTTACTGTCGTGCCGGTAGGCTGGATATTTACTGTTTGCTCGGTTGAGCTAGTTTGCTCCTTAGTTTTGGAGTATTTTGTCGCACCTGTTTGTGCGCTTGTGTTTACGCCTACGTGCGGAGCTTTTGCCTCAGGGCATTTATTTCGTGTTTGTTTTGCTGCGCCTCACTAAAGTCTGTTGGACTAACGTACTGCGTTCTGCGCCTGATTCCACCCACACCCACCTACATCTACCTTGACAGAGAGGGCTCGTTTCTGGGCTCAGCTCTTGGGTTTGAAGTGCTTTAAATTGCAGACTTGAATTTGGACTTGAATTTAGATGTAGCCAAAATTTTAATGATCTTTTCTGTATTTTCATTACTACTGGAAAGCGGCCCAATTCTGCCCTACATGCATTAGTTGGTGTATTTCACTGGACTTGTAGAATTTTCCGACAGAATTCTATATATGGTCAGTAGTGCGATGGTTAGGGAGAAAGCCAATTTGACATTTACTTATTAAATTTTTTTCTTGAAGAAAGGTTTGAATTCTTGAATTCAAAATGCTACAGAAAACCTTTCCCAAGTTGCTGTTTACGCAAATTCCCCTGTAATTATTGGGGTCTGATTTGTCTCCACTTTTGTGGATAGGGGAGATGAGCCCCTGGTTCCAGACATCAGGGAAGCAGCCAGAAGTTAAAACTATGTTGAACAACTTAAGCACATCATTTTGCAACTCAGGTGTGCTGTTTTTCAGCATTTCATTTCTGATGTTATCTAGACCACAAGCCTTCTTTGATTTTATAGATTTGAGCTTTTCATTTAGTTCTTGTTGGGTTATTGGGTAATCTAATGGATTTTGGTTGTTTTTAATGACCGATTCAAGGATGTTCAATTTTTCTTGAATTTCTAATTGGTTCTGTTGTAAGTCTTTTTGTGGGATGTTTTTGTATAGATTATCAAAATAAGTTTTCCAAATTCCTTCATCTTGTATGGCTAATTCTTGTGGCTTTGTCATGCTTAAATTGTTCCACATGTCCCAGAACTGATTTTGGTCAATAGCGTTTTCAATTTCATCAAGTGTCTTGTTGGTATAATTCAATTTCTTGCGTTTCAGTGTATGTTTATACTGTTTCAGAGTTTCAAAGTATTCATAGCGTAGATCTGGGTTATTTTGCTGCTTATGTTTTTCATTTGACATTTGTCTTAGGTGTTTTCTAATTGTTTTACATTCGTTATCAAACAATTTTTCAGAAACATTTTGTTTTTTGTTTCTGATGTTGCATTTCTTTGGTTTTCTCAAATTTGCTTTCGATGCTGCTTTTTGGAAAATGCAATTGATGTTTTGAGTAGCCGAATTGACACCTTCTTTATTGTTTTGGTATTGTGAGTAATTGAAAAACTGTATAGAGTTCATCATTTCATTTGAGTTCAATGTTTCAATGAATCTCTCTGCACTGTTTTTGAGCCCATCTGTACGATTGGTTCATGTTGTAGAGTTTATTGGGCTGTTTTTTTGAATGAATATTGCCGGTTAATTTCTTCAGAAACACGTTGATCTGACTGTGATCTGACAATGGTGTCTGTGGTCTGACAGTGAATGCACTAATGGAGGAGGGGTCAATGTCAGTGATGGCATAATCGACTACACTTGTCCCAAGAGCTGAGCAGTAAGTAAACTGACCTAAAGAGTCCCCTCTGATTCTACCATTAAGCATGTACAGGCCTAAGGCTCGACAGAGATGCACTAACTCTTTCCCATTTTTGTTCAGTATTTGGTCAGGACTGTTTCTATTATTTATAATTGGGCTACTGTACAAGGAGGGGTGTCCAAATATGTGGTGGTTACCTCCCGCATCAGTGTAGTCAGGCTCAGAACCTGTTCTTGCATTGAAATCTCCACAAAGAAGCACTTTACCCTCTGCCTGAAATTGAATGATTTTGAAATTGATGATGGAGATTGTCAAAAAACTGATCATCATAATATGATGAATCTGAAGGAGGAGCATAAGCTGCACATATGTATACATCATTGTCACAATAGATTGTACCTTTGTTAAGTTTTAACCAAATGTGATTAGTACCTTTTTTCATTTCATTCAGTGCTAAGTCCTGCTTATGCCAAATGATGATTCCACCTGAGTCTCGGCCCCGTTTAACATTTTTATGTTTGATTGATGGTAGTAAACTTTCTCTATAGCCTGAGGGACACTGAGTATCTATGTCTCCATGACACCATGTTTCCAGTAGGATTATGATGTCCTGTCCCTTGATGTTTTTAATCAGTTCTGGATTTGTTGTTTTATAACCAAAATGTGAAGAGTATAGGCCCTGGATATTCCAAGAGCTGATAGTTAATGATCTCATTTATAATAAGTGATATTCACTGGTTTGAGTAAAGTACATTGAAAAAAATTAAATAATAATAATAATAATAATAATAGTAATATATATACAGTGGGGAGAACAAGTATTTGATACACTGCCGATTTTGCAGGTTTTCCTACTTACAAAGCATGTAGAGGTCTGTCATTTTTATCATAGGTACACTTCAACTGTGAGAGACAGAATCTAAAACAAAAATCCCGAAAATCACATTGTATGATTTTTAAGTAATTCATTTGCATTTTATTGCATGACATAAGTATTTGATACATCAGAAAAGCAGAACTTAATATTTGGTACAGAAACCTTTGTTTGCAATTACAGAGATCATACGTTTCCTGTAGGTCTTGACCAGGTTTGCACACACTGCAGCAAGGATTTTGGCCCACTCCTCCATACAGACCTTCTCCAGATCCTTCAGGTTTCGGGGCTGTCGCTGGGCAATAGGGACTTTCAGCTCCCTCCATAGATTTTCTATTAGGTTCAGGTCTGGAGACTGGCTAGGCCACTCCAGGACCTTGAGATGCTTCTTACGGAGCCACTCCTTAGTTGCCCTGGCTGTGTGTTTCGGGTCATTGTCATGCTGGAAGACCCAGCCATGACCCATCTTCAATGCTCTTACTGAGGGAAGGAGGTTGTTGGCCAAGATCTCGCGATACATGGCCCCATCCATCCTCCCCTCAATACGGTGCAGTCGTCCCTGTCCCCCTTTGCAGAAAAGCATCTCCAAAGAATGATGTTTCCACCTCCATGCTTCACGGTTGGGATGGTGTTCTTGGGGTTGTACTCATCCTTCTTCTTCCTCCAAACACGGCGAGTGGAGTTTAGACCAAAAGCTATATTTTTGTCTCATCAGACCACATGACCTTCTCCCATTCCTCCTCTGGATCATCCAGATGGTCATTGGCAAACTTCAGACGGGCCTGGACATGCGCTGGCTTGAGCAGGGGGACCTTGCGTGCGCTGCAGGATTTTAATCCATGACGGCGTAGTGTGTTACTAATGGTTTTCTTTGAGACTGTGGTCCCAGCTCTCTTCAGGTCATTGACCAGGTCCTGCCGTGTAGTTCTGGGCTGATCCCTCACCTTCCTCATGATCATTGATGCCCCACGAGGTGACATCTTGCATGGAGCCCCAGACCGAGGGTGATTGACCGTCATCTTGAACTTCTTCCATTTTCTAATAATTGCGCCAACAGTTGTTGCCTTCTCACCAAGATGCTTGCCTATTGTCCTGTAGCCCATCCCAGCCTTGTGCAGGTCTACAATTTTCTCCCTGATGTCCTTACACAGCTCTCTGGTCTTGGCCATTGTGGAGAGGTTGGAGTCTGTTTGATTGAGTGTGTGGACAGGTGTCTTTTATACAGGTAACGAGTTCAAACAGGTGCAGTTAATACAGGTAATGAGTGGAGAACAGGAGGGCTTCTTAAAGAAAAACTAACAGGTCTGTGAGAGCCGGAATTCTTACTGGTTGGTAGGTGATCAAATACTTATGTCATGCAATAAAATGCAAATGAATTACTTAAAAATCATACAATGTGATTTTCTGGATTTTTGTTTTAGATTCCGTCTCTCACAGTTGAAGTGTACCTATGATCAAAATTACAGACCTCTACATGCTTTGTAAGTAGGAAAACCTGCAAAATCGGCAGTGTATCAAATACTTGTTCTCCCCACTATATATATACATACATACATATACACATATATATACACACACACACACACACACACACACACACACTGCCCCAGATACATTTTCACCTATATATATATATACACACACACACACCATTACAGATCGCTATTATTATAATACCAGTGCCAATAAAATAAAGGATAGTTGTAAACAACTTAATAAGAATGGCCCCAAAAAATAAGTACAATGCAATGCAATCTGCAACCCTGTGTGTGTGTGTGTGTGTGTGTGAATTAAAGGGTCTGTCTAGCCCAGTAGTCTGCATATTAGATGCAGTAGTTGGCGCACCTCTCCTATCTCTGATTGTTCTAGTTGTATTTTGCCAGAGGTTACCACAGCATATGTAGGATGATGATCTGAATGATACATGGTGTGGACTGTATCATGTGGTGCACTTCTCTGAAGGACAGTGTTCTGCCCGACCCTGGAGTAGTGGTCAGTGCTGTGTTGTGATGGGCCAGGTCCAGTAGAGCTGTGGTGTGATGGGTCAGGTCCAGTAGAACTGTGTTGTGATGGGCCGGGTCTAATAGAGCTGTGTTGTGATGGGCCGGGTCTAATAGAGCTGTGTTGTGATGGGCCGGGTCTAGTAGAGCTGTGTTGTGATGGGCCGGGTCTAATAGAGCTGTGTTGTGATGGGCCGGGTCTAGTAGAGCTGTGTTGTGATGGGCCGGGTCTAATAGAGCTGTGTTGTGATGGGCCTGGTCTAGTAGAGCTGTGTTGTGATGGGCCGGGTCTAATAGAGCTGTGTTGTGATGGGCCGGGTCTAGTAGAGCTGTGTTGTGATGGGACGGGTCTGGTCGTGCTGTCCTGAGGCGGGTCTGGTCTGGTAAATCTGTGCTGTGGTGGGCCTGGTCTAGTAGAGCTGTGCTGTAATAAGCCGTGTCTGGCTCTTCTCTCCTGGGGATGGTGGGGGTACTGTTGTTTCAGAAGGTGGGGCGGGGGGCCTCTGTTGCTGGGGTGATGGGTGTGTGGGTCCCTGCCAAGTGTTGCATCCTTTAGGTCCTTGGCAAAGGTTCTGATACTGTCCTGATCAAGATGTACATTATCGTATAAATGTTCACATGTCAGAGTGGGGTGGTGAGCCGTTCTGACGTTGAGCAGTGAGGCACAGTCCACAGTGATCTGTTGATTTATTTTTTCGATCAACTGTCCTGGGAAGTCTTTTCTTGGTAGGAGGGTGGACACAACTATATTGGTTGTTGGGAACATAGCCTGTGCCCGTTCTGCCACTCTTCTCACTGCCCCAGATACATTTTCACCTTTGGCACGAAAGGTCGTTTGTGCCAGTGTGGATGATGATGTTGTAGGGGGTGTCAATCCTGGTCTGACTGAGTAGCTGCATTGCACTATCAGTTGTAGGACACCAGAACTTATACACCTGGTGTCTAGGGAATAATCTTTCCTGGACCAAGAACTTCCCATTTGAATCAATAAGGATTGCAGTTGTGGGTGACTGTCTGGGTGGAGCAGACTGGGAGACTGGAGCAGACTGGGTGGCTCTTTCTCTCTCTCTCTCTCTCTCTCTCTCTCTCTCTCTCTCTCTCTCTCTCTGTCTCTCTCTCTCTCTCTCTCTCTCTCTCTCTCTCTCTCTCTCTCTCTCTCTCTCTCTCTCTCTCTCTCTCTCTCTCTCTCTCTCTCTCTCTCTCTCTCTCTCTCTCTCTCTCTCTCTCTTATCTCTCTCTCTCTCTCTCTCTCTCTCTCTCTCTCTCTCTCTCTCTCTCTCTCACTCTTATTCTCTCTCTCTCTCTCCTCTCACTCTTTTCTCTCTCTCTCTCTCTCTCTCTCTCCTCTCACTCTATCGCTCTCTTTCTCTCTCCTTCTCTCACTCTTATTCTCTCTCTCTCTCTCTCTCTCTCTCTCTCTCTCCTCTCACTCTCTCTCTCTCTTTCTCTCTCCTTCTCTCACTCTTATTCTCTCTCTCTCTCTCCCCCTCTCTCTCTCTCTCTCTCACTCTTATTATCTCTCTCTCTCTCTCCTCTCACTCTCTCTCTCTCCTTCTCTCACTCTTATTCTCTCTCTCTCTCTCTCCCCCCCCTCTCTCTCTCTCTCTCTTTCTATCTCTCTCTCTCTCTCTCTCTCTCTCTCTCTCTCTCTCTCTCTCAAACACACGTACCCCTTTTCCTCGCCCCCACACAACCTGTTGGTGTGGCGGAGTCAGTAGAGATTATCCAGAGAAAATAACAGAATCAACAGAATACACACAGAAAACAAGGCAGACAGGCACAGAGGGAAACAAAACAAACTGCTCTGTGACAGGAATGACAAATGAAGCCAAGCTGTTTAAACAACGCACACGCTCACACAAATGCTTACACACATTCACACACACACACAAACATTAATGCGCACAGACTTATACATTCTCAAACATGCACAAAACACAGCCATACCTTGTACATGATCACGTGCACGCTCCAGCCGGGTAGAACTAGAACCAGCCTTCTGTGGTTCATATGGTTCATATGGTGATAGTAATCACAGAGCTAGGGAGTAGGCGTAAGTCCCAAATGGCACCCTGTTCCGTATATAGTGCACTACTTTTCACCAGAGCCCTATGACCCCTACTGCACTACATAGGGAATAGGGTGCCATTTGGGACACATCCTACGGGAATGATTCTCACCCTGGTCCCACACAGCCAGAGGAACTGCCCTGAACAGAGACTCACACAGCCAGAGGAACTGCCCTGAACAGAGACTCACACAGCCAGAGGAACTGCCCTGAACAGAGACTCACACAGCCAGAGGAACTTCCCTGAATAGAGACCCATAGAGCCAGAGGACCTGTCCTGAACAGAGACTCACACAGCCAGAGGAACTGCCCTGAACAGAGACTCACACAGCCAGTGGAACTGCCCTGAACAGAGACTCACACAGCCAGAGGAACATCCCTGAATAGAGACCCATAGAGCCAGAGGAACTGCCCCGAACAGAGACTCACACAGCCAGAGGAACTGCCCTGAACAGAGACTAACACAGCCAGAGGAACTTCCCTGAATAGAGACCCATAGAGCCAGAGGACCTGTCCTGAACAGAGACTCACACAGCCAGAGGAACTGCTCTGAACAGAGACTCACACAGCCAGTGGAACTGCCCTGAACAGAGACTCACACAGCCAGAGGAACATCCCTGAACAGAGACTCACACAGCCAGTGGAACTGCCCTGAACAGAGACTCACACAGCCAGAGGAACTTCCCTGAATAGAGACCCATAGAGCCAGAGGACCTGTCCTGAACAGAGACTCACACAGCCAGAGGAACTGCCCTGAACAGAGACTCACACAGCCAGAGGAACTGCCCTGAACAGAGACTCACACAGCCAGAGGAACTGCCCTGAATAGAGACCCATAGAGCCAGAGGACCTGTCCTGAACAGAGACTCACACAGCCATAGGAACTGCCCTGAACAGAGACTCACACAGCCAGTGGAACTGCCCTGAACAGAGACTCACACAGCCAGAGGAACATCCCTGAATAGAGAACCATAGAGCCAGAGGAACTGCCCTGAACAGAGACTCACACAGCCAGAGGAACTGCTCTGAACAGAGACTCACACAGCCAGTGGAACTGCCCTGAACAGAGACTCACTCAGCCAGAGGAACATCCCTGAACAGAGACTCACTCAGCCAGAGGACCTGCCCTGAACAGAGACTCACACAGCCAGAGGAACTGCCCTGAACAGAGACTCACACAGCCAGAGGAACTGCTCTGAACAGAGACTCACACAGCCAGAGGAACTTCCCTGAATAGAGACCCATAGAGCCAGAGGACCTGTCCTGAACAGAGACTCACACAGCCAGAGGAACTTCCCTGAATAGAGACCCATAGAGCCAGAGGACCTGTCCTGAACAGAGACTCACACAGCCAGAGGAACTGCCCTGAACAGAGACTCACACAGCCAGAGGAACTGCCCTGAACAGAGACTCACACAGCCAGAGGAACTGCCCTGAATAGAGACCCATAGAGCCAGAGGACCTGTCCTGAACAGAGACTCACACAGCCAGAGGAACTGCCCTGAACAGAGACTCACACAGCCAGTGGAACTGCCCTGAACAGAGACTCACACAGCCAGAGGAACATCCCTGAATAGAGACCCATAGAGCCAGAGGAACTGCCCCCGAACAGAGACTCACACAGCCAGAGGAACTGCCCTGAACAGAGACTCACACAGCCAGAGGAACTGCCCTGAACAGAGACTCACACAGCCAGAGGAACTTCTCTGAACAGGGACTCACACAGCCAGAGGAACTTCCCTGAATAGAGACCCATAGAGCCAGAGGACCTGTCCTGAACAGAGACTCACACAGCCAGAGGAACTTCCCTGAATAGAGACCCATAGAGCCAGAGGACCTGTCCTGAACAGAGACTCACACAGCCAGAGGAACTGCCCTGAACAGAGACTCACACAGCCAGAGGAACTGCCCCGAACAGAGACTCACACAGCCAGAGGAACTGCCCTGAACAGAGACTCACACAGCCAGAGGAACTTCCCTGAATAGAGACCCATAGAGCCAGAGGACCTGTCCTGAACAGAGACTCACACAGCCAGAGGAACTGCTCTGAACAGAGACTCACACAGCCAGTGGAACTGCCCTGAACAGAGACTCACACAGCCAGAGGAACATCCCTGAACAGAGACTCACACAGCCAGTGGAACTGCCCTGAACAGAGACTCACACAGCCAGAGGAACTTCCCTGAATAGAGACCCATAGAGCCAGAGGACCTGTCCTGAACAGAGACTCACACAGCCAGAGGAACTGCCCTGAACAGAGACTCACACAGCCAGAGGAACTGCCCTGAACAGAGACTCACACAGCCAGAGGAACTGCCCTGAATAGAGACCCATAGAGCCAGAGGACCTGTCCTGAACAGAGACTCACACAGCCATAGGAACTGCCCTGAACAGAGACTCACACAGCCAGTGGAACTGCCCTGAACAGAGACTCACACAGCCAGAGGAACATCCCTGAATAGAGACCCATAGAGCCAGAGGAACTGCCCCGAACAGAGACTCACACAGCCAGAGGAACTGCTCTGAACAGAGACTCACACAGCCAGTGGAACTGCCCTGAACAGAGACTCACACAGCCATAGGAACTGCCCTGAACAGAGACTCACACAGCCAGTGGAACTGCCCTGAACAGAGACTCACACAGCCAGAGGAACATCCCTGAATAGAGAACCATAGAGCCAGAGGAACTGCCCTGAACAGAGACTCACACAGCCAGAGGAACTGCTCTGAACAGAGACTCACACAGCCAGTGGAACTGCCCTGAACAGAGACTCACTCAGCTGGAGGAACATCCCTGAACAGAGACTCACTCAGCCAGAGGACCTGCCCTGAACAGAGACTCACACAGCCAGAGGAACTGCCCTGAACAGAGACTCACACAGCCAGAGGAACTGCTCTGAACAGAGACTCACACAGCCAGAGGAACTTCCCTGAATAGAGACCCATAGAGCCAGAGGACCTGTCCTGAACAGAGACTCACACAGCCAGAGGAACTTCCCTGAATAGAGACCCATAGAGCCAGAGGACCTGTCCTGAACAGAGACTCACACAGCCAGAGGAACTGCCCTGAACAGAGACTCACACAGCCAGAGGAACTGCCCTGAACAGAGACTCACACAGCCAGAGGAACATCCCTGAACAGAGACTCACTCAGCCAGAGGACCTGCCCTGAACAGAGACTCACACAGCCAGAGGAACTGCCCTGAACAGAGACTCACACAGCCAGAGGAACTGCTCTGAACAGAGACTCACACAGCCAGAGGAACTTCCCTGAATAGAGACCCATAGAGCCAGAGGACCTGTCCTGAACAGAGAGACACACAGCCAGAGGAACTTCCCTGAATAGAGACCCATAGAGCCAGAGGACCTGTCCTGAACAGAGACTCACACAGCCAGAGGAACTGCCCTGAACAGAGACTCACACAGCCAGAGGAACTGCCCTGAACAGAGACTCACACAGCCAGAGGAACTTCCCTGAATAGAGACCCATAGAGCCAGAGGACCTGTCCTGAACAGAGACTCACACAGCCAGAGGAACTGCCCTGAACAGAGACTCACACAGCCAGTGGAACTGCCCTGAACAGAGACTCACACAGCCAGAGGAACATCCCTGAATAGAGACCCATAGAGCCAGAGGAACTGCCCCGAACAGAGACTCACACAGCCAGAGGAACTGCCCTGAACAGAGACTCACACAGCCAGAGGAACTGCCCTGAACAGAGACTCACACAGCCAGAGGAACTTCTCTGAACAGGGACTCACACAGCCAGAGGAACTTCCCTGAATAGAGACCCATAGAGCCAGAGGACCTGTCCTGAACAGAGACTCACACAGCCAGAGGAACTTCCCTGAATAGAGACCCATAGAGCCAGAGGACCTGTCCTGAACAGAGACTCACACAGCCAGAGGAACTGCCCTGAACAGAGACTCACACAGCCAGAGGAACTGCCCCCGAACAGAGACTCACACAGCCAGAGGAACTGCCCTGAACAGAGACTCACACAGCCAGAGGAACTTCCCTGAATAGAGACCCATAGAGCCAGAGGACCTGTCCTGAACAGAGACTCACACAGCCAGAGGAACTGCTCTGAACAGAGACTCACACAGCCAGTGGAACTGCCCTGAACAGAGACTCACACAGCCAGAGGAACATCCCTGAACAGAGACTCACACAGCCAGTGGAACTGCCCTGAACAGAGACTCACACAGCCAGAGGAACTTCCCTGAATAGAGACCCATAGAGCCAGAGGACCTGTCCTGAACAGAGACTCACACAGCCAGAGGAACTGCCCTGAACAGAGACTCACACAGCCAGAGGAACTGCCCTGAACAGAGACTCACACAGCCAGAGGAACTGCCCTGAATAGAGACCCATAGAGCCAGAGGACCTGTCCTGAACAGAGACTCACACAGCCATAGGAACTGCCCTGAACAGAGACTCACACAGCCAGTGGAACTGCCCTGAACAGAGACTCACACAGCCAGAGGAACTGCTCTGAACAGAGACTCACACAGCCAGTGGAACTGCCCTGAACAGAGACTCACACAGCCAGAGGAACATCCCTGAACAGAGACTCACACAGCCAGTGGAACTGCCCTGAACAGAGACTCACACAGCCAGAGGAACTTCCCTGAATAGAGACCCATAGAGCCAGAGGACCTGTCCTGAACAGAGACTCACACAGCCAGAGGAACTGCCCTGAACAGAGACTCACACAGCCAGAGGAACTGCCCTGAACAGAGACTCACACAGCCAGAGGAACTGCCCTGAATAGAGACCCATAGAGCCAGAGGACCTGTCCTGAACAGAGACTCACACAGCCATAGGAACTGCCCTGAACAGAGACTCACACAGCCAGTGGAACTGCCCTGAACAGAGACTCACACAGCCAGAGGAACATCCCTGAATAGAGACCCATAGAGCCAGAGGAACTGCCCCGAACAGAGACTCACACAGCCAGAGGAACTGCTCTGAACAGAGACTCACACAGCCAGTGGAACTGCCCTGAACAGAGACTCACACAGCCATAGGAACTGCCCTGAACAGAGACTCACACAGCCAGTGGAACTGCCCTGAACAGAGACTCACACAGCCAGAGGAACATCCCTGAATAGAGAACCATAGAGCCAGAGGAACTGCCCTGAACAGAGACTCACACAGCCAGAGGAACTGCTCTGAACAGAGACTCACACAGCCAGTGGAACTGCCCTGAACAGAGACTCACTCAGCCAGAGGAACATCCCTGAACAGAGACTCACTCAGCCAGAGGACCTGCCCTGAACAGAGACTCACACAGCCAGAGGAACTGCCCTGAACAGAGACTCACACAGCCAGAGGAACTGCTCTGAACAGAGACTCACACAGCCAGAGGAACTTCCCTGAATAGAGACCCATAGAGCCAGAGGACCTGTCCTGAACAGAGACTCACACAGCCAGAGGAACTTCCCTGAATAGAGACCCATAGAGCCAGAGGACCTGTCCTGAACAGAGACTCACACAGCCAGAGGAACTGCCCTGAACAGAGACTCACACAGCCAGAGGAACTGCCCTGAACAGAGACTCACACAGCCAGAGGAACTTCCCTGAATAGAGACCCATAGAGCCAGAGGACCTGTCCTGAACAGAGACTCACACAGCCAGAGGAACTGCCCTGAACAGAGACTCACACAGCCAGTGGAACTGCCCTGAACAGAGACTCACACAGCCAGAGGAACTGCCCTGAACAGAGACTCACACAGCCAGTGGAACTGCCCTGAACAGAGACTCACACAGCCAGAGGAACTTCCCTGAATAGAGACCCATAGAGCCAGAGGACCTGTCCTGAACAGAGACTCACACAGCCAGAGGAACTGCCCTGAACAGAGACTCACACAGCCAGTGGAACTGCCCTGAACAGAGACTCACACAGCCAGAGGAACATCCCTGAATAGAGACCCATAGAGCCAGAGGAACTGCCCCGAACAGAGACTCACACAGCCAGAGGAACTGCCCTGAACAGAGACTCACACAGCCAGAGGAACTGCCCTGAACAGAGACTCACACAGCCAGAGGAACTTCTCTGAACAGGGACTCACACAGCCAGAGGAACTTCCCTGAATAGAGACCCATAGAGCCAGAGGACCTGTCCTGAACAGAGACTCACACAGCCAGAGGAACTTCCCTGAATAGAGACCCATAGAGCCAGAGGACCTGTCCTGAACAGAGACTCACACAGCCAGAGGAACTGCCCTGAACAGAGACTCACACAGCCAGAGGAACTGCCCCCGAACAGAGACTCACACAGCCAGAGGAACTGCCCTGAACAGAGACTCACACAGCCAGAGGAACTTCCCTGAATAGAGACCCATAGAGCCAGAGGACCTGTCCTGAACAGAGACTCACACAGCCAGAGGAACTGCTCTGAACAGAGACTCACACAGCCAGTGGAACTGCCCTGAACAGAGACTCACACAGCCAGAGGAACATCCCTGAACAGAGACTCACACAGCCAGTGGAACTGCCCTGAACAGAGACTCACACAGCCAGAGGAACTTCCCTGAATAGAGACCCATAGAGCCAGAGGACCTGTCCTGAACAGAGACTCACACAGCCAGAGGAACTGCCCTGAACAGAGACTCACACAGCCAGAGGAACTGCCCTGAACAGAGACTCACACAGCCAGAGGAACTGCCCTGAATAGAGACCCATAGAGCCAGAGGACCTGTCCTGAACAGAGACTCACACAGCCATAGGAACTGCCCTGAACAGAGACTCACACAGCCAGTGGAACTGCCCTGAACAGAGACTCACACAGCCAGAGGAACATCCCTGAATAGAGACCCATAGAGCCAGAGGAACTGCCCCGAACAGAGACTCACACAGCCAGAGGAACTGCTCTGAACAGAGACTCACACAGCCAGTGGAACTGCCCTGAACAGAGACTCACACAGCCATAGGAACTGCCCTGAATAGAGACCCATAGAGCCAGAGGACCTGTCCTGAACAGAGACTCACACAGCCAGAGGAACTTCCCTGAATAGAGACCCATAGAGCCAGAGGACCTGTCCTGAACAGAGACTCACACAGCCAGAGGAACTGCCCTGAACAGAGACTCACACAGCCAGAGGAACTTCCCTGAATAGAGACCCATAGAGCCAGAGGACCTGTCCTGAACAGAGACTCACACAGCCAGAGGAACTGCCCTGAACAGAGACTCACACAGCCAGTGGAACTGCCCTGAACAGAGACTCACACAGCCAGAGGAACATCCCTGAATAGAGACCCATAGAGCCAGAGGAACTGCCCCGAACAGAGACTCACACAGCCAGAGGAACTGCCCTGAACAGAGACTCACACAGCCAGAGGAACTGCCCTGAACAGAGACTCACACAGCCAGAGGAACTTCTCTGAACAGGGACTCACACAGCCAGAGGAACTTCCCTGAATAGAGACCCATAGAGCCAGAGGACCTGTCCTGAACAGAGACTCACACAGCCAGAGGAACTTCCCTGAATAGAGACCCATAGAGCCAGAGGACCTGTCCTGAACAGAGACTCACACAGCCAGAGGAACTGCCCTGAACAGAGACTCACACAGCCAGAGGAACTGCCCTGAACAGAGACTCACACAGCCAGTGGAACTGCCCTGAACAGAGACTCACACAGCCAGAGGAACATCCCTGAATAGAGACCCATAGAGCCAGAGGAACTGCCCCGAACAGAGACTCACACAGCCAGAGGAACTGCCCTGAACAGAGACTCACACAGCCAGAGGAACTTCCCTGAATAGAGACCCATAGAGCCAGAGGACCTATCCTGAACAGAGACTCACACAGCCAGAGGACTGCCCTGAACAGAGACTCACACAGCCAGAGGTACTGCCCTGAACAGAGACTCACACAGCCAGAGGAACTGCCCTGAATAGAGACCCATAGAGCCAGAGGACCTGTCCTGAACAGAGACTCACACAGCCAGAGGAACTGCCCTGAACAGAGACTCACACAGCCAGAGGAACTGCCCTGAACAGAGACTCACACAGCCAGAGGAACTGCCCTGAATAGAGACCCATAGAGCCAGAGGACCTGTCCTGAACAGAGACTCACACAGCCATAGGAACTGCCCTGAACAGAGACTCACACAGCCAGTGGAATTGCCCTGAACAGAGACTCACACAGCCAGAGGAACATCCCTGAATAGAGACCCATAGAGCCAGAGGAACTGCCCCGAACAGAGACTCACACAGCCAGAGGAACTGCTCTGAACAGAGACTCACACAGCCAGTGGAACTGCCCTGAACAGAGACTCACACAGCCATAGGAACTGCCCTGAACAGAGACTCACACAGCCAGTGGAACTGCCCTGAACAGAGACTCACACAGCCAGAGGAACATCCCTGAATAGAGAACCATAGAGCCAGAGGAACTGCCCTGAACAGAGACTCACACAGCCAGAGGAACTGCTCTGAACAGAGACTCACACAGCCAGTGGAACTGCCCTGAACAGAGACTCACACAGCCAGAGGAACATCCCTGAATAGAGACCCATAGAGCCAGAGGAACTGCCCCGAACAGAGACTCACACAGCCAGAGGAACTGCTCTGAACAGAGACTCACACAGCCAGTGGAACTGCCCTGAACAGAGACTCACTCAGCCAGAGGAACATCCCTGAACAGAGACTCACACAGCCAGTGGAACTGCCCTGAACAGAGACTCACACAGCCAGAGGAACTTCCCTGAATAGAGACCCATAGAGCCAGAGGACCTGTCCTGAACAGAGACTCACACAGCCTGAGGAACTGCCCTGAACAGAGACTCACACAGCCAGAGGAACTGCCCTGAACAGAGACTCACACAGCCAGAGGAACTGCCCTGAATAGAGACCCATAGAGCCAGAGGACCTGTCCTGAACAGAGACTCACACAGCCATAGGAACTGCCCTGAACAGAGACTCACACAGCCAGTGGAACTGCCCTGAACAGAGACTCACACAGCCAGAGGAACATCCCTGAATAGAGACCCATAGAGCCAGAGGAACTGCCCCCGAACAGAGACTCACACAGCCAGAGGAACTGCTCTGAACAGAGACTCACACAGCCAGTGGAACTGCCCTGAACAGAGACTCACACAGCCATATGAACTGCCCTGAACAGAGACTCACACAGCCAGTGGAACTGCCCTGAACAGAGACTCACACAGCCAGAGGAACATCCCTGAATAGAGAACCATAGAGCCAGAGGAACTGCCCTGAACAGAGACTCACACAGCCAGAGGAACTGCTCTGAACAGAGACTCACACAGCCAGTGGAACTGCCCTGAACAGAGACTCACTCAGCCAGAGGAACATCCCTGAACAGAGACTCACTCAGCCAGAGGACCTGCCCTGAACAGAGACTCACACAGCCAGAGGACCTGCCCTGAACAGAGACTCACACAGCCAGAGGAACTGCTCTGAACAGAGACTCACACAGCCAGAGGAACTGCCCTGAATAGAGACCCATAGAGCCAGAGGACCTGTCCTGAACAGAGACTCACACAGCCAGAGGAACTGCCCTGAACAGAGACTCACACAGCCAGAGGAACTTCCCTGAATAGAGACCCATAGAGCCAGAGGACCTGTCCTGAACAGAGACTCACACAGCCAGAGGAACTGCCCTGAACAGAGACTCACACAGCCAGAGGAACTGCCCTGAACAGAGACTCACACAGCCAGAGGAACTGCCCTGAACAGAGACTCACACAGCCAGAGGAACTTCTCTGAACAGGGACTCACACAGCCAGAGGAACTTCCCTGAATAGAGACCCATAGAGCCAGAGGACCTGTCCTGAACAGAGACTCACACAGCCAGAGGAACTGCCCTGAACAGAGACTCACACAGCCAGAGGAACTGCCCTGAACAGAGACTCACACAGCCAGAGGAACTTCCCTGAATAGAGACCCATAGAGCCAGAGGACCTGTCCTGAACAGAGACTCACACAGCCAGAGGAACTGCCCTGAACAGAGACTCACACAGCCAGTGGAACTGCCCTGAACAGAGACTCACACAGCCAGAGGAACATCCCTGAATAGAGAACCATAGAGCCAGAGGAACTGCCCTGAACAGAGACTCACACAGCCAGAGGAACTGCTCTGAACAGAGACTCACACAGCCAGTGGAACTGCCCTGAACAGAGAC
>NC_059197.1:32647229-32649729 GCF_020615455.1 Coregonus clupeaformis | reverse complement strand
ATCAGCGCTGAACAAGAGAAGATGCTTTGATGGGTGTGTGTGTGTGTGTGTGTGTGTGTGTGTGTGTGTGTGTGTGTGTGTGTGTGTGTGTGTGTGTGTGTGTGTGTGTGTGTGTGTGTGTGTGTGTGTATGTATGTATGTGTGTGTGTGCCCTCTCCGTGTGTGCCGGGGTTAACGACCTCTCTGACCAATCACATTCTTCTGTCAGGGTTCCATCGCCCCGAGCAACAGGGGGTCTGGCTGGCCAATCAGCATTCAAATGAGTCCATTCAATGACATCACAAATGTCATGCCTCTGTGAAAGCACACGTACACACTATTACTATATTCTGTGAGTATTTCTGGATTCAAACACACTGTAGGCTTACATTGATCTGCAACATTACCACTAACTGAGAGAGAGAGAGAGAGAGAGAGAGAGAGAGAGAGAGAGAGAGAGAGAGAGACCTGGGCCCTGACAGTAAATCTCAGTAAGACAAAAATAATGGTGTTCCAAAAAAGGTCCAGTTGCCAGGACCACAAATTCCATCTAGACACCGTTGCCCTAGAGCACACAAAAAACTATACATACCTCGGCCTAAACATCAGCGCCACAGGTAACTTCCACAAAGATGTGAACGATATGAGAGACAAGGCAAGAAGGGCCTTCTATGCCATCAAAAGGAACATAAAATTCGACATACCAATTAGGATAAAAATACTTGAATCAGTTATAGAACACATTGCCCTTTATGGTTGTGAGGTCAATCCAATTAAAGTGAAGCAAAACAGGGTTCAGCAGGCTATCTACCATGGTTGCCATTGACAGGGGGATCTAACCTCTGATTTAATGAGCCATTCGCAGTTTCACTGTACCGGCCATGTGTACTTAGACTTGCATGGCTTAATCTTTGAGACAAGCATCAACCAGATAGGTTTCCTTTTACTACTATTTATTCAAAACAAAGATGTATGGTCTGTTCCAGACATCTTTTTACTTTTTACTCACCAACCAAGAATTCACAAAATGGGACAAACACCAAATTGAGACACTGCATGCAGAATTCTGCAAAAATATCCTCGGTGTACAACGTAAAACCCCAAATAACGCTTGCAGAGCAGAATTAGGCCAATACCCGCTAATTGTCAACATCCAGAAAAGAGTCGTTAAATTCTACAACCACCTAAAAGGAAGCGATTCCCAAACCTTCCATAACAAAGCCATCACCTACAGAGAGATGAACTTGGAGAAGAGTCCCCTAAGCAAGCTGGTCCTGGGGCTCTGTTCACAAACACAAACAGACCCCACAGAGCCCCAGGACAACAACATAATTAGACCCAACCAAATCATGAGAAAACAAAAAGAGAATTACTTGACACATTGGAAAGAATTAACAAATAAACAGAGCAAACTAGAACGCTATTTGGCCCTAAACAGAGAGTACACAGTGGCAGAATACCTGACCACTGTGACTGACCCAAACTTAAGGAAAGCTTTGACTATGTACAGACTCAGTGAGCATAGCCTTGCTATTGAGAAAGGCCGCCATAGGCAGACCTGACTCTCAAGAGAAGACAGGCTACGTGCACACTGCCCACAAAATGAGGTGGAAACTGAGCTGCAATTCCTAACCTCCTGCCAAATGTATGACCATATTAGAGACACATATTTCCCTCAGATTACAGCGATCCACAAAGAATTCGAAAACAAACCCAATTTGGATGAACTCCCTTATCTACTGGGTGAAAAACCACAGTGTGCCATCACAGCTGCAAGATTTGTGACCTGTTGCCACAAGAAAAGGGCAACCAGTGAAGAACAAACACCATTGTAAATACAACCCATATTTACATTTATTTATTTTCCCATTTGTACTTTAACTATTTGCACATTGTTACAACACTATACATATACATAATATGACATTTGAAATGTCTTTATTCTTTTGGAACTTCTGAGTGTAATGTTTACTGTTAATATTTAATGTTTATTTAACTTTTGTTTACTATCTACTTCACTTGCTTTGGCAATGTTAACATACGTTTCCCATGCCAATAAAGCCCTTAAATTGAATTTAATAGAGAGAGAGAGAGAGAGAGAGAGAGAGAGAGAGAGAGAGAGAGAGAGAGAGAGAGAGAGAGAGAGAGAGAGAGAGAGAGAGAGAGAGAGAGAGAGAGAGAGAGAGAGAGAGAGAGAGAGAGAGAGAGAGAGAGAGAAATCTGGAGGCAAATAGAGGGGTGGGAAGATGGGAAAGAGATAGAGAGTGGTGGAGATGAAGGGGTGACATGTTTAAATATGTCTTGTCTGGCTAAGTGAGTTAATGATCCGACAGATGCTTTCCTCTAACTGCTAATTAACGACCCAACAGACGAATAACAGACAGAGAAAAGAGAGAACAGACAGAGGACATTAGCCCAAGGCTGAGTGCTCGTCTCATTAGTGCGTCCCTGAGTGTGTGTGTGTGTGTGCGTGCGTGTGTGCGTGCGTGTGTGCGTGTGTGTGTGTGTGCGTGTGTGTGTG
>NC_059197.1:32622229-32637229 GCF_020615455.1 Coregonus clupeaformis | reverse complement strand
AGACACTCAGCGCTGCACTTAATTCAACACCAATACTGTAGCATAGCCTATGTGCTATTATCCATAGTGCTTGGTTTTAAATGACCTCCCCCCTCATTGACATTGTACAGAGGTTGTGATATAAAGGGTGAAATAGTGAGTGAGAGCAGAGAGTGGTCTAGCATTTAGATAAACACTGGTAGGGTTACGGTTAGAGATAGGTATGTAGGGTTAGAGTTTACCACATCAGTCACTGGCTTCATTAATAAGTGTATTGACGATATTGTCCCCACAGTGACCGTACGTCCCAACCAACGGCAGTGGATTACAGGAAGCATCCACACTGAGCTAAAGGCTAGAGCTGCCACTTTCAAGGAGAGGGACACTAATCCGGATGCATATAAGAAATCCTGCTATGACCTCCGACGAGCCATCAAACAGGCAAAGTGTCAATACAGGACTACAAATGAATCTTACTACACCGCCTCTGATGCTCGTTGGATATGGCAGGGCTTGCAAACGATCATGGATTACAAAGGGAAACCCAGCCGCGAGCTGCCCAGTGACGCAAGCCTACCAGACGAGCTAAATGCCTTCTACGCTCGCTTCGAGGCAAGCAACACTGAACCATGCATGAGAGCACCAGCTGTTCCGGACTACTGTGTGATCACGCTCTCAGTAGCCAATGCAATTAAGACCTTTAAACAGGTTAACATTCACAAGGCCGCGGGGCCAGACGGAGTACCAGGATGAGTACTCAGAGCATGCACTGACTAGCTGGCAAGTTTCTTCACTGACATTTTCAACAACCACTTCCTCAACGTCGGCAAGACAAAGCAGCTGATTGCGGACTACAGGAAACGGAGAGCCAAGCACGCCTCCATTCACATCGATGGGGCTGTAGTGGAGCAGGTCGAGAGCTTCAAGTTCCTCAATGTCCACATCACTAAGGATCTATCATGGTCCACACACACCAACACAGCTGTGAAGAAGGCACGACAACGCCTCTTCCCCCTGAGGAGGCTGAAAAGATTTGGCATGGGCCCACAGATCCTCAAAACATTCTACAGCTGCACCATTGAGAGCATCTTGAATGGCTGCATCAACGCTTGTTATGGCAACTGCTTGGCATCCGACTGCAAGGCAATACAGAGGGTAGTGCGTACGGCCCAGTACATCACTGGGGCTGAGCTTCCTGCCTTCCAGGACCTCTATACCAGGCGGTGTCAGAGGAAGGACCAAGTCATAGACTGTTCTCTCTGCTACAGCATGGCAGGCGGCACCGATGCACGAAGTCCGGAACCAAGAGGACCCTGAACAGCTTCTACTCCCAAGCCATAAAACTGCTAAGTAGTTGGTTAAATAGTTAACCAAATACACTATATATACAAAAGTATGTGGACACCCCTTCAAATTAGTGAATTCGGCTATTTCAGCCACACCCGTTGCTGACAGGTGTATAAAATCTAGCACACCGCCATGCAATCTCCATAGACAAACATTGGCAGTAGAATGGCCTTACTGAAGAGCTCAGTGACTTTCAACGTGGCACCGTCATAGAATGCCACCTTTCCGACAAGTCAGTTCGTCAAATTTCTGCCCTGCTAGTGCTGCCCCGATCAACTATAAGTGCTGTTATTGTGAAGTGGAAACAACGGCTCAGCCGCAAAGTAGTTGGCCACACAATCTCAAAGAACGGGACCGCCGAGTGCTGAAGAGTGAAGCGTTTAAAAATCGTTGATGAATCATGCTTCTGGGTTTGGCAGATGCCAGGAGAACACTACCTGCTCGAATGCATAGTGCCAACTGTAAAGTTTGGTGGAGTAGGAATAATGGTCTGGGGCTGTTTTTCATGGTTCGGGCTAGGCCCCTTAGTTCCAGTGAAGGGAAATCTTAATGCTACAGCATACAATTACATTCTAGACGTTTCTGTGCTTCCAACTTTGTGGCAACAGTTTGGGGAAGGCCCTTTCCTGTTTCAGCATGACAATGCCCTCGTGCACAAAGCGAGGTCCATACAGAAATGGTTTGTCGAGTTCGGTGTGGACGAACTTGACTGGCCTGGACAGAGCCCTGACCTCAACCCCATCAAACACTTTTGGGATGAATTGGAACGCTGACTGCGAGCCAGGCCTAATCGCCCAACATCAGTGCTCGACCTCACTAATGCTCATGGCTGAATGGAAGCAAGTTCCCGCAGCAATGTTCCAACATCTAGGGGAAAGCCTTTCCAGAAGATTGGAGGCTGTTATAGCAGCAAAGGGGGTGACCAAGTCCATATTAATGGCCATGATTTTGGAATGAGATGTTCGACAAGGTGTCCACATACTTTTGATCATGAAGTGTAGCTACCTGGACTATCTGGATTTTGTTTTACTCATCACATATGCTGCTGCTACTGTTTATTATCTATCTTGTTGCCTAGTAACTTTATTCCTAGTTATATGTACATATCTACCTCAATTACCTCGTACCCCTGCACATGGACTCGGTACTGGTACCCCGTAATACAGCCAAGTTATCGTTACTCATTGTGTATCTATTATGACTTGTATTATTATGTGTTAATACTTTTCAATTTTTTTTCTAGTTTATTTCTCTCTGCATTGTTGGGTTATGGCTGCAGGATGCCATAGTGCGTCGCCGCTTTCTCCACCTCCATCACTCTCTGTGGAAACAGAGGAATGTTTGGGAATGTTCCCACCCTCCCAGTTCTCCTATGACTCCTCCCACCAGCCTCCTCTGGTTCCCACCCTCCCAGTTCACCCAGAAATAACTATCCACAGCCACTCATGTTGGGTAAGGGAATATGCTCCCTGTTTTCTGGCCTATGGGTCAACTGAAGGTGGTGAAAGTGGGTGAGGGTAAGGAGAGGAGTGAGGAGTTCAGTGTGTGTGTGTGTGTGTGTGTGTGTGTGTGTGTGTGTGTGTGTGTGTGTGTGTGTGTGTGTGTGTGTGTGTGTGTGTGTGTGTGTGTGTGTGTGTGTGTGTGTGTGTGTGTGTGTGTGTGTGTGTGTGTGTGTGTGTGTGCGTGTGTGTGTGGGGGGAGTGGGGTGACTGGGAGGGTGGGAACCAGAGGAGGCTGGTGGGAGGAGTCATAGGAGAACTGGGAGGGTGGGAACATTCCCAAACATTCCTCTGTTTCCACAGAGAGTGATGGATGAGGAGAAAGCGGCTACACACTATGGCATCCTGCAGCCATAACCCAATTTACCTATCTCTCAAATACATTTTAATTTTTGGTGTAGAATAACAACAGGTATAGAATAACAACAGGTGTAGAATAACAACAGGTATAGAATAACAACAGGTATAGAATAACAACAGGTATAGAATAACAACAGGTATAGAATAACAACAGGTATAGAATAACAACAGGTGTAGAATAACAGTGAAATGCTTACTTATGGCCCATTCCAAACAATCGCCCTGACAGAATTCTGGGAGTGGAGAGAGATTGATAAAACTGAGGACCTGGGGATTGTCCATGAGAGAGAGACATAATATATAACATTTGAAATGTCTTTATTCTTTTGGAACTTTTGTGAATATAATGTTTACTGTTAATTTTTTATTGTTTATTTCACTTTTGTTTATTATCTATTTCACTTGCTTTGGCAATGTTAACATATGTTTCCCTTGCCAATAAAGCCCCTTGAATTGAATTGAATTGAGAGAGCGAGAGAGAGCGAGAGCGAGCGAGAGAGAGAGAGAGAGAGAGAGAGAGAGAGAGAGAGAGAGAGAGAGAGAGAGTCCATCATACAAGAGAACACAGTGAAATGAACAGAGCACAGATTCTCCCTTCCTCTCCCTCTTCTTCTCCATTCCTCGTTTTCTATCTGTCAGAACCCTCTAGAATAACCAGGAGAGACTGGTAGGGAGGTTAGGGGTGTGGAGGGTAAGAGGTGAGGTTGGACTGAGGAGGAGTATTACAGTATTAGGCAAGGTTTGGGGCGATTGAGGGTTGTGCAAGGATGAGGAGGGGGTGAGGATAGGGTGGCTGTATGTTGCAGTCTCAGCCAGTTGACTAGTGGTAAGGAGCCTTCAGTCTGCCACAGTCATGATGTATGGAGCTGTACAATGACAACTCATTCATTGAGAGGGGACAGGAAAGGAGGAGGAGGGAGAGATGGACAGAATATGAGAGGGGGCAGACAGAAAGAGTATAGATAGACTATCCCCCAGGCTGTGTCACTTCCCCTGGTGGAGTCTGAGAAGAGAGAAAGTGAGAGGGGCAGGAGAGGTGAGAAAAGAGAGGGAGCGAAGTGAGGGAAGGAGAGGGGGAGGGGTGAAGGTTATTGGGGTGAGTCGGGGGGAGTCAGTAAAGAGCACTAATGACCCGTTGATTGACGAGGGGCCCAACTCTGACCTCTAATTACAGCAGAGCCTGAGAACCAGCCTGAGGACTGTGTGTGTGCATGTGTGTGTGTGTGTGTGTGTGTGTGTGTGTGTGTGTGTGTGTGTGTGTGTGTGTGTGTGTGTGTGTGTGTGCGAGTGTGTGTGTGCTGGAAAATCCAACTAGCTCTCATTGTCTCACGTCAGAATTGGACGTTCATCCATGTTTTTCAAACTTCAAATTTCGAAAATCTTAAGGTTAACTCTGAATGGTAAGGGTTAAGGTTTGGGATTGGCTTCTTGAAGGTAACAGCGCTCACTGTTGCCCCCTAGTGGCCGGTTTCCACGTCATCTCCCGACGTCCTCAGACATGGATGGACTTCGAATACTGACTTGGACCACGGGTGAACTGGCTGGGGAAATAAGTATGGTCGTGTCTACAGAAATAAGTATGGTCGTGTCTACAGAAATAAGCATGGTCGTGTCTACAGAAATAAGCATGGTCGTGTCTACAGAAATAAGTATGGTCGTGTCTACAGAAATAAGCATGGTCGTGTCTACAGAAATAAGTATGGTCGTGTCTACAGAAATAAGCATGGTCGTGTCTACAGAAATAAGTATGGTCGTGTCTACAGAAATAAGCATGGTCGTGTCTACAGAAATAAGTATGGTCGTGTCTACAGAAATAAGCATGGTCGTGTCTACAGAAATAAGTATGGTCGTGTCTACAGAAATAAGCATGGTCGTGTCTACAGAAATAAGTATGGTCGTGTCTACAGAAATAAGCATGGTCGTGTCTACAGAAATAAGCATGGTCGTGTCTACAGAAATAAGTATGGTCGTGTCTACAGAAATAAGTATGGTCGTGTCTACAGAAATAAGTATGGTCGTGTCTACAGAAATAAGCATGGTCGTGTCTACAGAAATAAGCATGGTCGTGTCTACAGAAGTAAGTATGGTCGTGTCTACAGAAATAAGTATGATCGTGTCTACAGAAATAAGCATGGTCGTGTCTACAGAAATAAGTATGGTCGTGTCTACAGAAATAAGCATGGTCGTGTCTACAGAAATAAGTATGGTCGTGTCTACAGAAATAAGCATGGTCGTGTCTACAGAAATAAGCATGGTCGTGTCTACAGAAATAAGTATGGTCGTGTCTACAGAAATAAGTATGGTCGTGTCTACAGAAATAAGAATGGTCGTGTCTACAGAAATAAGTATGGTCATGTCTACAGAAATACAGTGGGGGAAAAAAGTATTTAGTCAGCCACCAATTGTGCAAGTTCTCCCACTTAAAAAGATGAGAGAGTCCTGTAATTTTCATCATAGGTACACGTCAACTATGACAGACAAATTGAGAAAAAAAAATCCAGAAAATCACATTGTAGGATTTTTAATGAATTTATTTGCAAATTATGGTGGAAAATAAGTATTTGGTCACCTACAAACAAGCAAGATTTCTGGCTCTCACAGACCTGTAACTTCTTCTTTAAGAGGCTCCTCTGTCCTCCACTCGTTACCTGTATTAATGGCACCTGTTTGAACTTGTTATCAGTATAAAAGACACCTGTCCACAACCTCAAACAGTCACACTCCAAACTCCACTATGGCCAAGACCAAAGAGCTGTCAAAGGACACCAGAAACAAAATTGTAGACCTGCACCAGGCTGGGAAGACTGAATCTGCAATAGGTAAGCAGCTTGGTTTGAAGAAATCAACTGTGGGAGCAATTATTAGGAAATGGAAGACATACAAGACCACTGATAATCTCCCTCGATCTGGGGCTCCACGCAAGATCTCACCCCGTGGGGTCAAAATGATCACAAGAACGGTGAGCAAAAATCCCAGAACCACACGGGGGGACCTAGTGAATGACCTGCAGAGAGATGGGACCAAAGTAACAAAGCCTACCATCAGTAACACACTACGCCGCCAGGGACTCAAATCATGCAGTGCCAGACGTGTCCCCCTGCTTAAGCCAGTACATGTCCAGGCCCGTCTGAAGTTTGCTAGAGTGCATTTGGATGATCCAGAAGAGGATTGGGAGAATGTCATATGGTCAGATGAAACCAAAATAGAACTTTTTGGTAAAAACTCAACTCGTCGTGTTTGGAGGACAAAGAATGCTGAGTTGCATCCAAAGAACACCATACCTACTGTGAAGCATGAGGGTGGAAACATCATGCTTTGGGGCTGTTTTTCTGCAAAGGGACCAGGAGACTGATCCGTGTAAAGGAAAGAATGAATGGGGCCATGTATCGTGAGATTTTGAGTGAAAACCTCCTTCCATCAGCAAGGGCATTGAAGATTAAACGTGGCTGGGTCTTTCAGCATGACAATGATCCCAAACACACCGCCCGGGCAACGAAGGAGTGGCTTCGTAAGAAGCATTTCAAGGTCCTGGAGTGGCCTAGCCAGTCTCCAGATCTCAACCCCATAGAAAATCTTTGGAGGGAGTTGAAAGTCTGTGTTGCCCAGCGACAGCCCCAAAACATCACTGCTCTAGAGGAGATCTGCATGGAGGAATGGGCCAAAATACCAGCAACAGTGTTTGAAAACCTTGTGAAGACTTACAGAAAACGTTTGACCTGTGTCATTGCCAACAAAGGGTATATAACAAAGTATTGAGAAACTTTTGTTATTGACCAAATACTTATTTTCCACCATAATTTGCAAATAAATTCATTAAAAATCCTAAAATGTGATTTTCTGGATTTTTTTTCTAATTTTGTCTGTCATAGTTGTCGTGTACCTATGATGAAAATTACAGGCCTCTCTCATATTTTTAAGTGGGAGAACTTGCACAATTGGTGGCTGACTAAATACTTTTTCCCCCACTGTAAGTATGGTCGTGTCTACAGAAATAAGTATGGTCGTGTCTACAGAAATGAGCATGGTCGTGTCTACAGAAATAAGCATGGTCGTGTCTACAGAAATAAGCATGGTCGTGTCTACAGAAATAAGCATGGTCGTGTCTACAGAAATAAGCATGGTCGTGTCTACAGAAATAAGCATGGTCGTGTCTACAGAAATAAGTATGGTCGTGTCTACAGAAATAAGCATGGTCGTGTCTACAGAAATAAGCATGGTCGTGTCTACAGAAATAAGCATGGTCGTGTCTACAGAAATAAGCATGGTCGTGTCTACAGAAATAAGCATGGTCGTGTCTACAGAAATAAGCATGGTCGTGTCTACAGAAATGAGCATGGTCGTGTCTACAGTTGACACTGACATGCGACTTCTGCTATTAGAATACGAAGCATTGACGAGTCTAGATCATTGTTCCCTCAAATGTTTTGGGGCACTGAGCAAATCTTTGGTCTTGTGAGTGGAAACTTGAACATTGTGAGGATGTTGTGAACACTGAGGCTGTACCCTTTTAGACAGTAGCCAATAGGCTATTGTGGCTATTTGAGTATAATGTAGGCCTACCGACAAAACCAATGGCGTGAATCCCATAACATTTTCACATAAAATAAATAAATAAAAACATATGCCATTTAGCAGACGCTTTTATCCAAAGCGACTTACAGTCACACGTGCATACATTTTTGTGTATAGGTGGTCCCGGGGATCGAACCCACTACCTTGGCGTTACAAGCGCCGTGCTCTACCAGCTGAGCTACAGAGGACCACATGGAAATAGCTTTTGATTTCTATGATATAGCCTCCAGTATCAATGCAGGCCTGCATTGCATGATACTTTTAAAAACATTTGTACATTATGAAGGGCTTGACATTAATTAATGATTTTTTACTTGGTCTGTAACACCATGGGCCAAATAGGTGTAAGTTGCATTGTATTGTGTTGTATGATGCAAGAAATCACTTTACAAAATAAAATGTATTATTACCATACAGAGATTTAGACAATGTAGGCCACCCCTCTACCTATTGGCTCTTTTACATATTAAAGCCTGTCTCAAAATGCAACACTGCCCCTTTAATTAAGACATAAGCTTTTTACCTGACTGGCTTTTCAAAGACAGCTTGAAATGTAGCCTACACATTTTGGGCTCTTGTAGGAAGCAGTAACTCCCCATTGCTGACCTATGCTTATCTATAACTGGGCTAATAACTCGCTAACTAGCAAAGGATATCAACAAATGTGCACACGCTCCGTGCTCTGATCTGAACTGATCTGTAAAGCTCATTCACTCACAGGTGATTGAAAGACCGCTCATGGGCTACCCCTGCCAATAGAATTCTACTCCGCAAAGTTAGGTTTGTTTTGGTTTGTTGCATTGAAAAGGGGCTGATATAATGTTGATTCGATCACAGAAAAAGTTGATCTATATAGTGCAAACTAATGGGGCGAACTCAGTGAAGTTTAATCTCTTGCGACTCTGCGCAGCCTGGCATTTCTTCTTCAGCTTAGAAGGAACATTGGTCTAGTCACACAAAAGTCACTTTGTGGTCTGATTGTGTTCAGATCTGTCTGACCACTTCAGGAGGTGGTCATTGATGCATTGTGTGCGGATTTCTCCTCAGTCTGGATGCAATCAGGCTACCGAAAACACATACAGTGGGCGAGTCATCAACACTCCTCCCACAAGTCTCCAGAAAATGTGTGTTTTTGGACCGAGAGATAGCTGTTCATTATAACGTTGGAGGAAATATGTTCCTAGTGTGTGGGGAATGTTTTTTGGCAGTCTCATAAATGCTAGCCAGCTATCTAATATTTAACTAGCCAGCTAACTCCTTTGCAATCCCTTTAAGCGTTGCTTGCTAGCTTGCTGGCTAGCTACAGAGGTTAGCTGGCTAGTTAGCTACAGTAGTTAGCTACTGCCATCAGTTGTTGTTATGTAATTATCATATTTAGCCTATTCCACCATTTGTAGAATGCTTACTGGCATTTGAATATAGCGCGGGAACGGATTAAATGTGGACCCGGTGGACACATTTAAATGTGTATGATGTGTTCGGGATTCTATGATCAAAACTCCATTATCAGAATTCAAAAACGGCATGAACTATGTTGTAATTAGAGCCCATTCCCTTGCCCTTACAGCTTACCGGAACCACCAACACACACTCAGCACTCCCACAGACTCACCCACAGTAGCTTCAAATTCAACCATACACACACACAGACACACACACACACACACACAGACACACACAGAGAGAAGCAGCCAAACAACTCTGAAAGAAGACCAGATGAAGCAGCAATCCATGTTCATACAAACAGGGAACACACATACACACAACTGAATCACAAACACAGGAAGACATACAATAAAGGCCCCACACACACTGTCCATGTTGATTATCTCTCTGTTGACATCCTAATATGCTGTACTGGCCAGACTAAATGATGTGCTGCCACAGTCATTAGTTACTACTCCCTGTCTGTCTTCCTGTCTGCACTACATATCTCTCTCTGTTTCTTTCTCATTCTCTCTCTCTCTCTCTCCTTGTATCACTCTTTCTCTCTCTTTCTTTCTCTCTCTCTATCAAACACACACACACATACACACACACACACACACACAGCAGGATAAGCAGCATCAAGCTCTGCATTATAAGGTTGTAAAGAAAATAAATCTCCTTAAGGCTGGATAACATGCAATAAAACAACATGCTCCTTATGTTCCAGTTTATATGTAAAAAAATAAATATATATACAGTTTACGCAGATGAACATGATTATATTGTTGGTGAGCGAGCGAGAAAGAAGAGAGGTTCCCAGCTGAGCCCCTCGGCTGTGCTAGATTCAATTCCACAAATCAACTAACCCTCATTACTGTACATCTACCTAACTCAGTTGAACACAGAATTACCTCTCCTACACTATAACTATAACTGGTGTGTGTGTGTGTGTGTGTGTGTGTGTGTGTGTGTGTGTGTGTGTGTGTGTGTGTGTGTGTGTGTGTGTGTGTGTGTGTGTGTGTGTGTAATTGGTAGGAGGGTTTGGCAGGCAACAGTATAAGAGCTCATTGCTTGCTTCATTTCTCTACATTCACCGTTTTTACTCTAACGCTAGATCAGGTTATCACAGACTGCTGGCAGTCACATACTCACACGCACGCACACACACACACACACTCACACACACTCAAACACACACATATATGTTTGATTTACTATCCTTGTGAGGACCAAATAATTGATTCCCTTTAAAAATCCTATTTTCCCTTAACTCTAACTCCGACCTTAACCCCAAACCCCTAACCCTAACCCTGAACCTAACCCTTAACCCTGACCCTAATTGTAACCCTAACCCTAAACCTATCCCCTAAGCCTAAAATAGAAATGTTCCTTGTTTTACTATCCTTGTGAGGACACTTCTACCCATTCCACTCACCCATGTATTTATGGAAATTATTTTCTCTCCATAACAAAAACCACAGACTAATCTGTCGCTGTTCACACACACACACACACACACACACACACACACACACACACACACACAGTACACACACACACACACACACACACACACACAGTACACACACACACACACACATACACACACACACACACACACACACACACACACACACACACACACACACACACACAGATGTGTAAAGTACTTAAGTAAAAATACTTTAAAGTACTTAAGTCGTTTTTGGGGGTGTCTGTACTGTACTATTTATAGTCACCACATTCTTTTACATCACCACATTCCTAAAGAAAATACTTTTTACTCCATACATTTTCCCTGACGCGCAAAAGTACTCATTACATTTTTTATGCTTATGTAACAGATTGCGTTGTGTTTTCTCTTAATAAATCACATCAGCCAGTGGTCCCAGTTGAGCATCATTTATTTCTGTTGTTAAATGGGAAACAGCACGTTAGTTGTGCAGAGCTTAACGATATTGATGGCTGTCGATGGCAAAATCTGTAACATGAAGGCAACTGTGTTAGCAGTGGGCTCATGTGACCATTACGTCGGTGTATGCTAGCTAACACAATTATCTACAGCAATCATATGCCAAAGCACACCCCAGAAAGCCCCTCAATCCCTAACAGGTACCATATACCCACACATGTATGAATCAGTAACGTACAGCAACCTTGTACACATTGTAAAATATTAAACAGTATTCAGAACATGACCTACCCCTTGCATCACATTATCATACTGGGAAGACCTGACGTTCACGATCTCCCCCTAGCTGCAAGCGGGGCCAATCACAACACGCCTTATTGTCATCAGAGTTGAACCAACCAATAAGAATGCTTGAACATTAAATACACATTTCTTTAGAGGCAAGTGGAAACATAACCAACCCTGTTACACTTAGCAGGACAGAAAATGGTCCAATTCACGCACTTATCAAGGTAACATCCCTGGTCATCCCTACTGCCTCTGGCCTGGCGGACTCATTAAACACAAATGCTTTGTTTGTAAATTATGTCTGAGCGTTGGAGTGTGCCCCTGGCTATCCGTACATAAAGAAAAAAAAGACTATTGTGCTGTATGGTTTGCTTAATATAAGGAAATTTAAATGATTCATAATTTTACTTTTGATACTTAAGTATATTTTAGCAATTTTATTTACTTTGATACTTAAGTATATTTAAAACCAAATACTTTTAGACTTTTACTCAAGTAGTATTTTACTGGGTGACGTTCACTTTTACTTGAATCATTTTCTATTAAGGTATCTTTACATGTACTCAAGTATAACAACTGGGTACATTTCCACCACTGCACACACACAGTACACAGTACACAGTACACAGTACACACACACACACACACACACACACACACACACACACACACACACACACACACACACACACACACACATACACACACACACACACACACACACACACACACACACACAGTTATTTGAATATTCGAATATCCAAACTGACATTAGTATTCGATTATAGAACTGTACCGCACAAACCGTAATTCTGTTACCAAACATTGCATCTGCACTGTTCTTCAAGTAAATGTGTTTTTGTAATTTTTTCCAGAGGAAATTGTTAAAAGTAGTCCTTGTGCATGTAGTTGCATGGTTTGTTTAACTTTGCAATCATCGTTTTTTGTTTCTCATTTTAAAGTAAAAAATCAGTCCAAAGAAATGGAAACGACCACGCATCCCCAACCTCAAATTCTTAAAACAACCAAATGACTTCTGGCATGTGGTATAGGTATGGAAGAGAGGGGGTGGGCTGACAACCACTATAGGAAAACTTTGATCAGCTGCAATTAAAGAGAGGGGGGGAGGGAGAGAAAGGCTGGGGAGGAGAGAGGAAATTAACGAGAAAAAAGAGAGAGTAGAAAGAGAGAGAGAGAGAGAGAGAGAGAGGTGTGTAACCATAGAGAGAGAGAAAGAGAGATAGAGAGAAAGAGAAAGAGAGAGAGAAAGAGAGTAGAGAGAGAGATGTGTAGCGAGAGAGAGAGAGAGAGAGAGAGAGAGAGAGAGAGAGAGAGAGAGAGAGAGAGAGAGAGAGAGAGAGAGAGAGAGAGAGAGAGAGAGAGAGAGAGAGAGAGAGAGAGAGAGAGACAGAGAGAATAAAGCCCTTCAATTGAATTGAGAGAGAGAGAAAACAAACCCAAATGAAAGTAGTGTTGAAACCTACCAAAAAACAATTAGGAAACAACAAATTCAATCCATTCTAGACAACTTCCTGGACAAAACGTTCCACTGTAATAGTGAAGGTGTAAACTTGGCAGTAGAAAACCTAAACAGTATATTTGACCTCTCAGCTTCCCTATCAAATCTAAAAATCTCTAACAGAAAACCAAAGAAAAGTAATAACAGTGATAAATGGTTTGATGAAGAAAGCAAAAACCGAAGAAAGAAATTGAGAAACCTATCCAACCAAAAACATAGAGACCCAGAAAACCTGAGCCTATGCCTTCACTATGGTGAATCACTAAAACAATACAGAAATACACTACGGAAAAAGAAGGAACAGCATGTAAGAAATCAGCTCAATGTAATTGAAGAATCCATAGACTCTAACCACTTCTGGGAAAATTGGAAAACACTAAACAAACAACAACACGAAGAGCTATCTATCCAAAACGGAGATGTATGGGTAAACCACTTCTCCAATCTTTTTGGCCCTATAACAGAGAACAAACAGCAAAAAAATATACATGATCAAATGCAAATCTTAGAATCAACTATTAAAGACTACCAGAACCCACTGGATTCTCCAATTACATTGAATGAACTACAGGACAAAATACAAACCCTCCAACCCAAAAAGTCCTGTGGTGTTGATGGTATCCTCAATGAAATGATAAAATATACAGACCACAAATTTCAATTAGCTATACTTAAACTCTTTAACATCATCCTTAGCTCTGGCATCTTCCCCAATATTTGGAACCAAGGACTGATCACCCCAATCCACAAAAGTGGAGACAAATTTGACCCCAATAACTACCGTGGGATATGCGTCAACAGCAACCTTGGGGAAATCCTCTGCATTATCATTAACAGCAGACTAGTTCATTTCCTCAGTGAAAACAATGTACTGAGCAAATGTCAAATTGGCTTTTTACCAAATTACCGTACGACAGACCACGTATTCACCCTGCACACCCTAATTGACAAACAAACAAACCAAAACAAAGGCAAAGTCTTCTCATGCTTTGTTGATTTCAAAAAAGCTTTTGACTAAATTTGGCATGAGGGTCTGCTATACAAATTGATGGAAAGTGGGGTTGGGGGAAAAACATACGACATTATAAAATCCATGTACACAAACAACAAGTGTGCGGTTAAAATTGGCAAAAAACACACACATTTCTTTCCACAGGGCCATGGGGTGAGACAGGGATGCAGTTTAAGCCCCACCCTCTTCAACATATACAGTGGGGAAAAAAAGTATTTAGTCAGCCACCAATTGTGCAAGTTCTCCCACTTAAAAAGATGAGAGAGGCCTGTAATTTTCATCATAGGTACACGTCAATTATGATAGACAAAATGAGAAAAAAAAAATCCAGAAAATCACATTGTAGGATTTTTAATTAATTTATTTGCAAATTATGGTGGAAAATAAGTATTTGGTCACCTACAAACAAGCAAGATTTCTGGCTCTCACAGACCTGTAACTTCTTCTTTAAGAGGCTCCTCTGTCCTCCACTCGTTACCTGTATTAATGGCACCTGTTTGAACTTGTTATCAGTATAAAAGACACCTGTCCACAACCTCAAACAGTCACACTCCAAACTCCACTATGGCCAAGACCAAAGAGCTGTCAAAGGACACCAGAAACAAAATTGTAGACCTGCACCAGGCTGGGAAGACTGAATCTGCAATAGGTAAGCAGCTTGGTTTGAAGAAATCAACTGTGGGAGCAATTACTAGGAAATGGAAGACATACAAGACCACTGATAATCTCCCTCGATCTGGGGCTCCACGCAAGATCTCACCCTGTGGGGTCAAAATGATCACAAGAACGGTGAGCAAAAATCCCAGAACCACACGGGGGGACCTAGTGAATGACCTGCAGAGAGCTGGGACCAAAGTAACAAAGCCTACCATCAGTAACACACTACGCTGCCAGGGACTCAAATCCTGCAGTACCAGACGTGTCCCCCTGCTTAAGCCAGTACATGTCCAGGCCCGTCTGAAGTTTGCTAGAGTGCATTTGGATGATCCAGAAGAGGATTGGGAGAATGTCAGATGAAACCAAAATAGAACTTTTTGGTAAAAACTCAACTCGTCGTGTTTGGAGGACAAAGAATGCTGAGTTG
>NC_059197.1:32604729-32617229 GCF_020615455.1 Coregonus clupeaformis | reverse complement strand
CAAGGCAACAAAGGAGTGGCTCAAAAAGAAGCACATTAAGGTCCTGGAGTGGCCTAGCCAGTCTCCAGACCTTAATCCCATAGAAAATCTGTGGAGGGAGCTGAAGGTTTGAGTTGCCAAACGTCAGGCTCGAAACCTTAATGACTTGGAGAAGATCTGCAAATTGGAGTGGGACAAAATCCCTCCTGAGATGTGTGCAAACCTGGTGGCCAACTACAAGAAACGTCTGACCTCTGTGATTGCCAACAAGGGTTTTGCCACCAAGTACTAAGTCATGTTTTGCAGAGGGTCAAATACTTATTTCCCTCATTAAAATGCACATCAATTCATAACATTTTTGACATGCGTTTTTCTGGATTTTTTTGTTGTTATTCTGTCTCTCACTGTTCAAATAAACCTACCATTACAATTATAGACTGATCATGTCTTTGTCAGTGGGCAAACGTACAAAATCAGCAGGGGATCAAATACTTTTTTACCTCACTGTATGTGTGAGGTGTATACTTTTGTTTCAAAGTAGATTTGTTTAAGACTACCAAGAAACACTCTGTGTGACCCTGATTTAGCCCACTGCAGTAAAATTAAGTATCAAAAGTAAAAGTAAATGCTATAAATCATTTCAAATTCCTTATATTAAGCAAATCAGACAGCATGATTTTATTTTTTATTTTATTTTTTACGGATAACCAGGGGCACACGCCAACACTCAGACATAATTTACAAATGAAACATTTGTGTTTAGTGAGTCTGCCAGATCAGAGGCAGTAGGGATGACCACGTGTTCCCTTGAGAAGTATGTGAATTAGACCATTTTCCTGTCCTGCTAAGCATTCAAAATGTAACAAGTACTTTTGGGTGTCAGGGAAAATGTATGGGAATAAAAAGTACATTCTTTTCTTTAGGAATGTAGTGGAGTAAAGTACAATTTGTCAAAAATATAAATAGTAGAGTAAAGTACAGATACCCCAAAAACGACTTAAGTACTGTCACGCCCTGGTTCTGGGGACTCTTAAATGTTGAGCCAGGGTGTGGAGTTTCTATGTCATATTTTCTATGTTGTGTTTTCTAGATCGTGTTGATCTATGTTGGCCAGGGTGGTTCCCAATCAGAGGCAGCTGTATCTCGTTGTCTCTGATTGGGGACCATACTTAGGCAGCCTGTTTGGCACTAGTCGGTGTGGGATTTTGTTCCGTTAAGGTTTGTTTTGTGTAACCTAGGACTTCACGTTTCGTTTGTTTGTTGTTTTGTCGTGAGTTAAGTACTTAATAAAATGTACGCTTATCACGCTGCGCCTTGGTTCCACGAATCTTTAAACGATCGTGACAAGTACTTTAAAGTATTTTTACTTACGAACTTTACACCACTGTGTGTGTGTGTGTGTGTGTGTGTGTGTGTGTGTGTGTACTGTGTGTGTGTGTGTGTGTGCTGTGTGTGTGTGTGAACAGCAAAAAATTAGTCTGTTTTTTGTTATGGAGAGAAAATACATGGATGAGTGGAATGGGTAGAAGTGTGTGTGTTTTGTGTACGTGTATGTGTGTACATCAAAATATTTTTACTTAGTTACTTAACACAACTGACTGTGAGAGCTTGTTGCACACACTCTCTCTCTCTCTCTCTCTCTCTCTCTCTCTCTCTCTCTCTCTCTCTCTCTCTCTCTCTCTCTCGCTCTCTCTCTCTTTCTGTCGCTCTCTGTCTCTCTTTCTCTCAAACACACACACTCTCTCTCTCTTTCTCTCTTTCTCTCTCTCAAACACACACACTCTCTCTCTTTCTCTCTCTCACACACACACACACACACACACACACACACAGCTATCAGCTCTGAACAGTGGGAGCTGCTTGTGAGTGTTTTTATTGGAGAAAAACTCTTCCAAGAATAACAGTCAAACTGCACAGAGAATTTGTAACGATCCCGGCAGTCTGAGTCGGGTCCTGTCTGGTGACTAGTTTTTCTGTTCGTGATCTCCAGTTTCCCGAGGGTTCGGGAACGCTCCGGGGAGCTCTCTTGATTTCCGCACCTGCATCCCATCAGCAATCTGCACACCTGGTCCTGATCATCACCCTTCTTAGGCTCTGGCCTAACATCCAGTCCCTGCCGGATCGTTAGCCATGAACAGTAGGTTTACCAGAGTATCAGTCTTAGAGCCTAGCGTTAGTTTTGTTGTTTTTGCACCGTGTTGGTTTGTTGCTTACTTACCCCCGTTTTGTTCCATCTGCAGTCACCCGTCCGGAACCTTCATCCAACCTCTGCCTGGTGGTCGGCGGCTGCCGACCCAGGATGGGATCAACCACTGCACCCCCAACAACTAATCAACGCCGCCCGCTCTGTTCCCTGGATTATTCAGCATCACTCTTGAATTTGTAATAAACACTCACCTTCGTTTCAACTTACCTTGTCCTGGTCTGCTTCTGGGTTCTGGCTTAGCAACTCGTGACAGAACGATCCGGCCAGTAATGAACCCAGCGGACCTGGACTCTGTTCGCCATGCCATTACCCATCAGGAGAAGATGTTGGGCCATCATAGCACGGTACTACAGGAGATCGCGTTGTCAGTTCGGAACCTTTCTACCGGTCTGACGGAGGTCCAGAACCAACGCAAGTTTCCGGTGGAGGATCCACTACCGGTTTCACCCATCTCGCCTGCCGCTTCTGGAGCTGTGTCCTTCCGTGAGCCCAAGGTTCCGACGCCGGATAGATATGAGGGGGAGCTGGGAAGATGCCGTTCCTTCCTTATGCAGTGTGGATTAGTGTTCGATCTACAGCCCTACTCTTATGCCACAGACAAGGCTAGGATAGCCTTTGTGATTGCGTTGCTGCGTGGTCGAGCGCTGGAGTGGGCTTCAGCCGTTTGGGAACGACAAGACCCCTGCATGGCTTCATACCAGGGGTTCACGGCCGAGATGAGGAAGCTCTTCGACCATTCCGTCCGAGGGAGGGACGCAGCTAGGCGCCTGTTTTCGCTTCACCAAGGAACTCGCAGCGTGGCCGACTTCGTGATCGAGTTCAAGACGTTGGCTGTGGAGAGTGGGTGGAACGAGGAGTCTCTGCAAGCGGCCTTTTACCAGGGTCTGTCGGAGCAGCTCAAGGATGAGTTGATCTCCTATCCGGAGCCTAGTGACCTGGACAGCTTGGTAGCCTTGTCTATTCGGGTGGATAATCGAGTCCGAGAGCGAAGGAGGGAGAAGCAATGGGGTCCGTCCAATCGATCAGCTTCTCAGTTCCCAGTCGGGTCGGGTGGTGGACCAGAACACGTCGATCATTCTCCACCACAAAGGATTAGTGGAGAGGTCCTCTCTCCCGATTCTGAACCCATGCAAGTGGGGCGGCACGGGTTAACCAAGGAGGAGCGTCAACATAGACGTAAGACCAACTGCTGCCTCTACTGTGGTAGCTCGGGACATTACATCTCCACTTGTTCCCGGCGGTCGTCAAACTGCCCGGCTCGCTAAAGTTGGGAGGACTTTTAGCGAGCCAGTTTCAACCTCTCAGTACCTCTGTCAGACCCCGTTTCCCGGCTACCCTTGTGAACAGGAATCAGAGCTTAGCGATTAACGCTTTTATCGATTCAGGTGCCGATGGAAGCTTTCTTGATGCCGAGTTGGTGGAACAGCTGGGGCTTTCCAAGGAGCAATTGCCGGAAGCCATTGAGGCGACCACTCTGAACGGCAGTAGTCTGGCACGTATCACGATGAGGACTGAACCGGTTAAGATGCGGTTGTCGGGGAATCATTCTGAGATGATTTCATTCTTCATTCTGCCGTCTTCCCATGTTCCTCTGGTCCTTGGATACCCCTGGCTGAAGGAACACAATCCCACGTTCGATTGGGTGACGGGCAAGGTAACGAGTTGGAGCCTTGATTGTCATGCTAACTGTCTCAAGACTGCCTGCCCCCATTCGGTTCCCAGTCAGGTGATTGAGGCTAAACCCCCAGATTTGTCCCTGGTTCCCGAGACATATCACGATTTGGGGGAAGTTTTCAGTAAGCAGAAGGCTCTGTCACTCCCCTCCCCACCGACCATATGATTGTGCCATCAACCTGTTCCCTGGAGCTGTCTACCCCAAGGGAAGGTTATACAGTATCTCCCGACCTGAACGTGAGGCTTTGGAGACCTACATCAAGGAGTCCCTAGCTGCTGGTCTCGTTCGTCCCTCGTCATCACCCCTGGGGGCAGGATTCTTCTTTGTGGGTAAGAAGGATGGCTCTCTTCGACCGTGTATTGATTATCGGGGGTTGAATGACATCACGGTCAAGAACAAGTATCCCCTGCCCTTGATGAGTTCTGCCTTCAACTCCTTACAGGGTGCTACGGTGTTCACCAAGCTAGACCTACGCAATGCGTATCACATGGTCCGGATCAGAGAGGGGGACGAGTGGTTGACGGGTTTCAATACACCGATGGGTCACTTCGAGTATCAGGTGATGCCGTTTGGACTGACCAATGCTCCAGCGGTATTCCAGAGTATGGTGAACGACGTCCTGAGAGATATGATCGGTCTCTTTGTGTTTGTTTACCTGGATGACATTCTGATCTTCTCGAGGGAACCTTCCGACCACGTCCAGCATGTCCGGCAGGTTCTGCAGCGATTGTTGGAGAATCGCCTGTTCGTGAAGGCCGAGAAGTGCGAGTTTCACGCCCACACGACATCCTTTCTCGGGTACATCATCTCCAGGGGAGAGATTAGGATGGACCAGGAGAAGGTTAGAGCGGTTCTGGAATGGGCCCAGCCCGGTACGAGATTGCAGCTCCAGAGATTTTTGGGGTTTGCGAATTTCTACCGCAGATTCATCCGGGATTACAGCCGTGTGGCCGCTCCGTTAACTGCCTTGACTTCCAGTATCAGGACCTTCAAGTGGAATCCGGAGGCGGATCGAGCGTTTCTGGATTTGAAGAGGCGATTCACCAACGCACCGATTCTCTCTCAACCGGACACGGCCCGTCAGTTCGTCGTTGAAGTGGGACGCGTCTGATGTGGGAGTTGGCGCCATCCTGTCGCAGCGATGCTCCACGGACAGTAAACTCCATCCCTGCGCCTACTACTCTCGTCGCCTTTCGCCTGCGGAGAGGAATTACGATGTGGGTAACCGGGAGCTTCTCGCGGTGAAACTTGCCTTGGAGGAGTGGCGCCACTGGTTGGAGGGGGCGGAGCAACCGTTTATTGTCTGGACTGACCACAAGAATCTTGCTTACGTGCAATCGGCTAAACGTCTCAACTCCCGCCAGGCCAGGTGGGCGTTGTTTTTCGGACGATTCAAGTTTTTCCCTGACGTTCCGACCTGGATCTAAGAACGGCAAGGCGGACGCCTTGTCCCGGATGTTCTCCAAGACGGAGGAGAGTGGGTCCAAGACCGAGACAATTCTCCCCCGGAACTGCGTCGTGGGAGCAGTTATGTGGAAGATTGAGGAGGAGGTGCTGGCGGCCCTTCGGACTCAGCCCGGTCCCGGTAACGGTCCACCCGGTCGGTTGTTTGTGCCTGAGTCGGTTCGTCCTGCTGTCCTCAAATGGTCCCACGCCAGCAAGATGGCTTGTCACCCTGGCGTGGCTCGGACAATGGCGTTTCTTCGCAGACGTTTTGGTGGCCTGCCATGGCCGAGGATACTCGGAGTTTTGTTGCTGCCTGTCCAGTGTGTGCGCAGAATAAGAGTACCAATCGGCCCAGCTCTGGACTACTTCACCCCCTTCCTATTCCCCGGCGACCATGGTCGCATCTGGCCCTGGACTTCGTCACTGGGTTGCCCGCTTCTGAGGGGAACACGGTCGTTCTGACTATCGTGGACAGATTCAGCAAGTTCGCCCACTTTGTGCCAATTGCCAAGCTTCCCTCTGCCTCGGAGACGTCCGAGATCCTGGTTAGGGAGGTTTTCAGGGTCCACGGTTTGCCCAGTGATATCGTTTCCGACCATGGCCCTCAGTTTACCTCTGCTGTCTGGAAGTCCTTCTGTTTGGCCATTGGAGCTACAGTCAGTCTCACATCTGGTTTTCACCCCCAATCCAATGGTCAGGCGGAGAGAGCCAACCAGAAGATGGAATCCACGCTACGCTGTCTGGTCTCTTCCAACCCCACCTCCTGGGTCTCTCAGTTGCCTTGGGTTGAGTATGCCCACAATACTCTCCCTACATCTGCCACTGGGATGTCTCCCTTCCAGTGCCTGTATGGCTACCAACCTCCCCTGTTCCCTTCTCAGGAGAAGGAGCTCTCAGTGCCTTCTGTTCAGGCCCATATTCGTCGTTGCCACCGGACCTGGCATCGGGCCAGAAAGGCACTCCTTAGAGTTTCGGACCGGTATCAGCTCCAGGCGAATCGTCGCCGGATCCCCGCTCCCACCTATACCATCGGAGATAGGGTTTGGTTGGCCACACGGGATCTTCCGTTACGGACTGAGTCTAGGAAGTTGTTACCGAAGTTCATTGGTCCGTTTGTGGTGGAGAAGGTGATCAATCCAGTGGCAGTTCGACTCAAACTACCGAGGACGCTCAGAGTCCATCCCACCTTTCATGTCTCCTGCCTCAAGCCTGTCTTCCTCAGTCCTCTGTTGCCTCCTCCGCCTCCTCCTCCTCCTCCTCGGATGATCGGAGGTGGTCCTGCCTACACGGTGCGTCGCATCATGGATTCCAGACGGCGGGGCCGGGGTTTCCAGTATCTCGTGGACTGGGAGGGGTATGGTCCTGAAGAGAGGAGTTGGATTCCGCGGCGACAGGTCCTAGATGCTGACCTCATCAGTGACTTCTACCGCCTCCATCCTGGCGCTCCGGGGAGTCCGCCCGGTGGCGTTCGTCGGAGGGGGGTACTGTAACGATCCCGGCAGTCTGAGTCGGGTCCTGTCTGGTGACTAGTTTTTCTGTTCGTGATCTCCAGTTTCCCGAGGGTTCGGGGAACGCTCCGGGGAGCTCTCTTGATTTCCGCACCTGCATCCCATCAGCAATCTGCACACCTGGTCCTGATCATCACCCTTCTTAGGCTCTGGCCTAACATCCAGTCCCTGCCGGATCGTTAGCCATGAACAGTAGGTTTACCAGAGTATCAGTCTTAGAGCCTAGCGTTAGTTTTGTTGTTTTTGCACCGTGTTGGTTTGTTGCTTACTTACCCCCGTTTTGTTCCATCTGCAGTCACCCGTCCGGAACCTTCATCCAACCTCTGCCTGGTGGTCGGCGGCTGCCGACCCAGGATGGGATCAACCACTGCACCCCCAACAACTAATCAACGCCGCCCGCTCTGTTCCCTGGATTATTCAGCATCACTCTTGAATTTGTAATAAACACTCACCTTCGTTTCAACTTACCTTGTCCTGGTCTGCTTCTGGGTTCTGGCTTAGCAACTCGTGACAGAATTATGAAAACCATCAGAAGGCTGTTAGCAAGGAATCTACAAGATCTTCTATCATCTAGCAAGAAAGCTACAGCAAGGAATCCCACTGCATTCCACACTGAATCAAAACACATATCTCCTGGCCTTGGTGACTTTCCCTTGCTGGTCTGAACAGTAAGGGCAGGTTTAGGATATTTGGCCCCAGTTCCATAATGACATACTGGTAGCTCTGTGTACTCCTTTTAGGGGATTGGGAACCAGCCTGCATCCCTGTCCTCTCTCAAAGGGGGAGTGCAGGAGAACCTCTCTCTCTCTCTCTCTCTCACCCTCTATCTCGCTCTCTCCCTCTCTCTCTTCTCTCTCTCTCTCTCTCTCTCCCTCTATCTCGCTCTCTCCCTCTCTCCCTCTCTCCCTCTCTCTCTTTTTTTTCTCTCTCTCTCTCTCTCTCTCTCTCTCTCTCAGGGGTAGTGCAGGAGGCCTCTTTCCCTCTCCGCTAATCATACTTAATGATTCAAATGGGCCTCAGACATGCCTTTGAAATAAAATCTACTTACAGCACACACACACAAACACACACACACACTCACTCACACACACACACACACACACACACACTTTCCAAAGGAGCACAGCAAGCGATTGTTAGAAGTCAGACTGAGCGGAGGGAAGGAGAAAGGGATGAGGAAAGAGGAAAGAGGAGAGAGGGATGTAACTGTAGAAGTGTGATTTAGCCCGCAGATGTTTCCGCTCCGTCAGCGGGCCTCTAACAACCACTCCTGGGGCCTCAGCTTAAATCACCTCTGACACAGCTAATTATTACTAATGACCTCACACACACACACACACCAGCCAGGTCGCTCAAGATCGAAGGTGAAATTCGACGTCTGCCCAGGACATCGGGAGATACCTTTAAAAAATGGCCACTAGGGGCAACAGTTAGCGCTATTACCATTAAGTAGGCCAGCCTCGTAGACTAGATGGAACATAGTAAATGTAAATGCAGGGACACTCAAATGAGTATCATATGTTACGTTTGGTATGGTTAAATAATACAGATGGTTACTTATTGCAAAAACAGAAGTACGGTGGTTGGTCGGGGTGGCTGGGTGGGCGTAAAACGTCTAACAACCCAAAGGTTGTGTGTTGGAATCTCATCACGGAAAACTTTAACATTTTAGCTAATTAGCAACTTTTCAACTACTTTATAATTTTTAGCTACTTTGCAACAACTTAGCATGTTAGCTAACCCTTCCCCTAACCCTAACCTTAACCCTTTAATCTAACTTCTAAAATTAACCCTAACCTTAACCCTAACTAGTTAACGTTAGCCACCTAGCTAGAATTCATAACACATCATACGTTTTGCAAATTCATAACATATAGTACAATTTTCAAATTCATAACATTTTGTACGTATGCAAATTCGTAACGTATAATACGAATTGTAACTCGTAACATAAACACATGAAATGGGTAATGGACATCCACAAATTAATACATACCATACGAAACGTAACATATCATACTAAATGGAACATCTCAGATTTACGTACAGAATAATATGAAATGCTCTGAGACCAGGTTGATTAAGCTTGCGGTTTGCCCTTGTGGACGTGTATGGAAGATGGGCATAAGCCATTGCTAGGCATTTTTTTGTTTTAGCCCTATTCCAAACCTTAACCCTTACCTTAACCATTCGGAATTAATGCCTAAACCTTCGAAATATGGCGTTTATGGACAAACGTTGGATTCTGAAGTGAGAGTGTGAGAGCTTGTTGCACACAGACACACACATATTTACATTACATTTTAGTCATTTAGCAGACGCTCTTATTCAGAGCGACTTACAGGAGCAATTAGGGTTAAGTGCCTTGCGCAAGGGCACATCGACAGATTCTTCACCTAGTCGGCTCGGGGATTAGAACCAGCGACCTTTCGGTACTGGCACAACGCTCTTAACCACTAAGCTACCTGCCGCCCCGCACACACACACACACACACACACACACATAGACACACACAAAGCCCACTAGGAACCAAACAGAATTTCTCTCTCAAGCTAATGTGTGTGTGTGTGTGTGTGTGTGTGTGTGTGTGTGTGTGTGTGTGTGTGTGTGTGTGTGTGTGTGTGTGTGTGTGTGTGTGTGTGTGTCTGTGTGTTAGGGCTGTGACGGTCATGGAAGTTTGGATGACCACGGTCTCTGTAATAATATACTGTATATATAATTTTTTTAAGACACAAACTTTCTCCTTTCCTCCCCTCATGACCGCATGTGCTGCCATATAAATATAATTAATAGAATGGCGTCCCCATTCATGTTGGCATAATGGGTGGACTGGCAGCCATTGCGAGTGTACCCATAGGTGCAAAGCAGGAAGTAAAAGCAGGAAATAAAAGCAGGAAGTGTACCCATCAATATGTGCTGTGATTTGTTCATACCAACTCAACTGACAGAAGAAAAAAATACATTCCATTGCATGAGCCACATCAATTAACATCATTTGAATGAACATTCTACATTACCATGGGAATTATTGCGCCACAATACCAGGCAACCATCGCAAGTGTTTACCAGTCAAACTGCCAGGGTTAGAGGTTCCAAGTCCATTCTATTCATCGTTTGCTACAACACCATGCTTGTTTCAGCAAGGGGAAACAAAGTTTTATCACGTTGTTAAGAGTCTATGTTACCACAGAAACTGATTCAACCGCACCAATGTCCAGCCGTCCCGTCTTCAGTCTCTCACTCACTCACACACACACATACACACACATGTCTTGTGCTAACACACTAAGGGGGTATCATCATTGGTGGAAAAAGTACCCAATTGTCATACTTGAGTAAAAGTATAGATACCTTAATAGAAAGTTACTCAAGTAAAAGTGAAAGTCAGCCAGTAAAATACTACTTGAGTAAAAGTCTAAAAGTATTTGGTTTTAAATATACTTAAGTATCAAAAGTAAATGTAATTGCTAAAATATACTTAAGTATCAAAAGTAAAAGTATAAATCATTCCTTATATTAAGCAGCGCAGACGGCACCATTTTGTTGTTTTTATAATGTACGGATAGCCAGGTGCACACTCCAACACTCAGACATTATTTACAAAAGATGCATTTGTGTTTAGTGAGTCCGTCAGACCAGAGGCAGTAGGGATGACCACGTGTTCTCTTGATAAGTGCATGAATTTGACAATTTTCCTGTCCTGCTAAGCACTCAAAAGTACTTTTGGTTGTCAGGGAAAATGTATGGAGTAAAAAGTACAATATTTTCTTCAGGAATGTAGTGAAGTAAATATAAATAGTAAAGTAAAGTACAGATACCCCAAAAAACTACTTAAGTAGTACTTCAAAGTATTTTTACCTAAGTACTTTACACCACTGCATATCATAAGCGGTCTCAGGTCACATGGTTGCCAAGTAATCCTAGCACATGCTACAAACCAGGGGGGGTGAACTCACCATGGCACAAAAACAGGCTGCGTGTGTGTGTGTGTGTGTGTGTGTGTGTGTGTGTGTGTGTGTGTGTGTGTGTGTGTGTGTGTGTGTGTGTGTGTGTGTGTGTGCATGTGTGTGTGTGTGTGTGTGTGTGTGGCTGGACACAGTGGGCTCAATCCTAACTTGACATCTGTACACAAAACTCAGACTTTGCATAAATCATTAACTTATGTAAAATATAAACTTGCTTGAAGATACAAGTTATGTACAATTATCTCATGTGAGGATTCCAGTGTGTCTCTTGACTGTTTTAAACTTAATTTGGTCTGAGCTCAGTCAGTGTGAACAGGTTAATGGTAACATTAGACCTAGGAACTTAAACTCACAGGAACTAAAAACAATTGGTAAAATGCACTCTCAGGTTCAGGGTGAGCTGTCTGTCTGAGATGATTGGCAGATGAGAGGTGGGTGGCATCAGAAACCCTACTGGGCGCGTGAGAAAAACTAATGTTCTATCTGGATCTAACCCCAGAAACCTGGCAGCGGCGTGTGTGTGTGTGTTTGTGTGTGTGTTTGTGTGTGTGTGTGTGTGTGTGTGTGTGTGTGTGTTTGTGTGTGTGTGTGTGTGTGTGTGTGTGTGTGTGTGTGTGTATGTGTGTGTGTGCAGTGTGTGTGCAGTGTGCAGTGTGTCAGTAATCAGTTCATTATGGAGCTCCATGGTGGTTTTACAGCAAATTCCGAAGTGAACCTATGAGATCAGGTTGGGTTTTCACAACAAGATCTCACCGTTTGACACGGTTTGACTTCAGTATTCAATGTTTGTCCAGGGGGGAGATAAATGTTGACGGTTAAGTTTAGGAATGAATGGTTAATGGTTAAGGTATGGGTTAAGGTTAGTGATAGAAAATAAATATTTTTTAAAAAACGACCCTCTGAGCTGGAGCTTGCAGCTTCCAACAGCTATCCCCGTCCACAACGCCCTAGCAAGCCGCAAGCCTACTTGAAGGTAATAGTGTTTACTGTTGCCCCTAGTAGCCGGTTTTGAAGGCATCTCCCGACGTCTTGGGTACCTGGATGAACATTGAATATCGCCTTGAATCTGGAGTGACCTGGCTGTGTTTTCAGTAACATGGCACATTATTAGTAACCAATGGTGAATCTGAAGCCACGTCTCCCATTCCTTTTTAGGAGATAAACATCTATTTAGAAAAATTTAATATCTCAAGAAAACTTTAACGGCAGACATTGTTTTCACATTCATTTTTCAAAACCTTAACACCATATATCTTTATAACATTATAACATATCTATGTTGTGTTTATACTGTAAATAGCTGGTGTAAAGATATCCACAGACATGATTGGCTGGGAAGGTCCTTTCGTCCTATGCTTTCCTTGGGAGGAAACATCCTTTCTCATTCTGAGGGAATGCTTGAGGAAGAAATGGTAATATTTGCACGTGATGTGCATTCTATACACACACACACACACACACACACACACACAGACAAAGACACAGACACCTACACACAAAGAAGCAGATATCTCAATTAGCTTGTGAACTCTGAAGTTTTTTATTTTCCTCTAGCTAAGCCTCAGTCGCGACATCCGGCCGGCTGCCAAACTCACTCACACAAAATGGTTGCCTTGCTAAACACACTCTGTGGTCGGGAACACCGTCTGTGGTACGCGGTTGCACTCAGCAAGGCAAACAAACACTCACACCAACCCAACCACTGTGTGTGTGTGTTAGT
>NC_059197.1:32559729-32599729 GCF_020615455.1 Coregonus clupeaformis | reverse complement strand
CTCTCTCTCTCTCTCTCTCTCTCTCTCTCTCTCTCTCTCTCTCTCTCTCTCTCTCTCTCTCTCTCTCTCTCTCTCTCTCTCTCTCTCTCTCTCTCTCTCTCTCTCTCTCTCTCTCTCTCTCTCTGGCTGACTTCTGTGTTCTGAAAGACATTCCAATATTAACAACATCCCTGAGCACCACATCATCGTTTTCCTGTTCCATTGTCCTGAGAGGGAAACACACATAGTCACACACCCTCACCTCAACACACTACAATTGCCAGTTGGCTGGTTAACTGTCTACACTGCAGACACAGCAGAATCCCACTGGAATGCCCTTTCACCTACTGCACCAGTCGGCCACACAGCCACAATATCATCCAGGGAGATTTCAATCCAGAACGTTTTTCTTTTCTTAAACCTATATTCCCTGAGGTTTTAAGTTTTATTGTCACATGCACAAGTACAATGAAATGCCTTTCTTGCCAGCTCAAAACCTAACAATGCAGTGATCAATATCAGAAGCTCTATAAAATAAAGTAAAGGTAGAACAAAAACACACGAGAAATAGAAATAAGAAGAACACGAGAAAGTAAGTGAGCTATATACAGGGACAGTTCCAGGGTCAGTAGCTATATACAGGGACAGTTCCAGGGTCAGTAGCTATATACAGGGTCAGTTCCAGGGTCAGTAGCTATATACAGGGACAGTTCCAGGGTCAGTAGCTATATCCAGGGACAGTCCCAGGGTCAGTAGCTATATACAGGGACAGTTCCAGGGTCAGTAGCTATATACAGGGACAGTTCCAGGGTCAGTAGCTATATACAGGGACAGTTCCAGGGTGAGTGCCAATAACAGAGTATGTGAGTGGAGCGGAGCTGGAGCGGAGCTGGAGCGGAGCTAGAGTGGAGCGAGGAGCGGATCGTTCCCAATTTGACTGGAGGGCGGAGAGAGATTCCCAAAGGCTGGAGCGTCATCCTTCTCTCCCGCTCCAACTTGGCTCCAGTAGCGCTCACTTCACCAGCTCAGGGCGTGCCATCCCAGCATGCATTTGTAGTCTACTTGTGCTGCTTATAGCCCCTTGCTTTAGCTACTGTCATGGAGTTCGCTAAATATTTTCAGCAAGAAACTGATCAAACACACAGGTGCTCAATCAAGGTGACTTACAAAGATGAGGACCAAGAGCAAGAGAGGGAGTGTGGTGATGCAGTGTCCACAACTAAAGAATCATTGTGGAATCTGAAAAGGCACGTATCATGAAAGCATGATGGTGTACTTACTACGTGCACATGCTAACAGAAAGGAAGGAGGTGGGTAGATAACTGTGTCATTGTAGCAAAGTACTTATAAACAAAAAATCTGTTCTCTTAAAAGTTTCCTTCATTTTTGGTCTATTAACTATCCAATAGATCATAATTGATTTTGGCCCAATAGGCCAGGCATATTCCAACTTTCAAGGAGCTTTCCGTTTTGATTGGGTTATGTTGCCTAAAAACCTTTAGGCCTACCTATAAAAAAAATAAAAAATCTCTGCATCTCTGCCCAGCCTGGTGAGAGAGGACAAAAGGGTGTTTAGCATCCCCAGTGGCTCTGCCAGCACAGAGAGGATATGTCACGCCCTGACTCTGGGGACTCGTATTTGTTGAGTCAGGGTGTGTATTTTCTGTGTGGTATGTTCTATGTTGTATTTTTCTAGGTTTAGATCTAGATCGTCTAGATCTATGTTGGCCGGTGTGGTTCCCAATCAGAGGCAGCTGTCGCTCGTTGTCTCTGATTGGGGACCATACTTAGGTAGCCTATTGGCACTAGTGGGTTGTGGGATCTTGTTCCGTGTTAGGTATGTTGTTTGTGTACCTTGGACTTCATGTCTCGTTTCTTGTTTTGTCGTTGTGTTTATTCATTTAATAAACATGTATGCATATCACGCTGCGCCTTGGTCTGACCCGTCTGTAAGCGAACATGACAGAAGATCCCACCAAACAAGGACCAAGCAGCGTGCCCAGGAGGAGCAAATAGCCATGTCCCAGGTGGGCAAATTGTGGTCATGGGAAGAGATATTTGCGGGGAAAGGGCCATGGGCGAAGGTAGATAACCAGGCAGGAGAGGAGCAACGGCAACGCAGAGGACGCCGGTCGAGGAGGAAGCCCGAGAGACAGCCCCAATAAATTTTTTTGGGGGGGCTAAAGGGGTGGTCGGGGAGCGAGAGAGAAGAGCCCCGACCACTGCACCCGGTCGGTTTTCAGATTGGGTCCCTACGACCATGGGAAGAGGAGTGGGAACAGTATTATACTGAGGAGTCGGAGGATGACGACGACGACGAGGTTCTGTTCCCTAACTCGTGGGGGCTCCCGGAGGAGTCCTCACAGGAAGAGGAGTGCCGACGACGGAGACCCGAGAGGCAACCCCAAGAACATTTTGGGGGGGGGGGCACACGGTGTGGACGACGAGGCAGCAGGAGGCTGTTAAAGGGCGGGTCTGCACGTTAGGAGAGGAGGCCACCATGTTACGGGGGCTATTGGTTCAGAGGGAGCAGGAGTTATTCAGTCAGAGGGAGGCACTACAGGAGGCTATAAGGGAGAAGGAAAGTGTAGAGGCACGGCGAGAGGAGCTGGTTAGGCAGCAGAAGGAGCGGGGGTTAATAAAGGAACCCAGTCCCGCTCCTCGCACCAAGAAAGTGGTGCGTGTCGCCAGTCCGGTCCGGCCCATTCCTGCTTCCCGCACTAAGCCAGTGGTGCGTGTTCCCAGTACAGCCCGACCCGTTCCTGCCCCTCGCACCAAGCCAGTGGTGCGCGTCGCCAGCCCGGCCCGGCCTGTTCCTGCCCCTCGCACCAAGCCAGTGGTGCGCGTCGCCAGCCCGGCCCGGCCTGTTCCTGCCCCTCGCACCAAGCCAGTGGTGCGCGTCGCCAGTCCGGTCCGGCCTGTTCCTGCCCCTCGCACCAAGCCAGTGGTGCGCGTCGCCAGCCCGGTCCGGCCTGTTCCTGTCCCTCGTACCAAGCCAGTGGTGCGCGTCGCCGGCCCGGCCTGTTCCTGCCCCTCGCACCAAGCCAGTGGTGCGCGTCGCCAGCCCGGCCCGGCCTGTTTCTGCCCCTCGCACCAAGCCAGTGGTGCGTGTGTCCAGTCCGGCACGGCCCGTGCCTGTTCCACCGGTGCCTGGTCCGGCACCGGTCAGCTGCTCCACTCTGGAGCCAGAGCAGTCCGCTCCACCGGTGCCCAGTTCAGCTCCGGTCAGCTGCTCCACTCTGGAGCCAGAGCAGTCCGCTCCACCGGTGTCTAGTCCAGATCCGGTCAGCGGCTCCACTCCGGAGCCAGAGCAGTCCACTCCACCGGTGCCTAGTCCAGCTCCGGTCAGCGGCTCCAGTCCGGAGCCTGTGCAGTCCGCTCCACCGGTGCCCGGTTCAGCTCCGGTCAGCGGCTCCAGTCCAGACCCAGACGTCAGCCCCTCTCCAGGTTCGGGGTCTCCCACACCAGGGTCCAGACAGGGCTTGGTACGTCGTGGGAGGAAGGAGAGGGGAAGTAGCGCACCGAGGTCCAGACCAGACCAGGGGCGCAACAGGGAGGCGGAGAGTAAGTGGTCGTCACGCCCTGAGCCGGATCCGCCTCCGAGGCGGAATGCCCACCCGGCCCCTACCCTGTTATGTTTATGTTGTGCGGTCGGAGTCCGCACCTTTGGGGGGGGGGGGGTACTGTCCCGCCCTGACTCTGGGGACTCGTATTTTCTGTGTGGTATGTTCTATGTTGTATTTTTCTAGGTTTAGATCTAGATCGTCTAGATCTATGTTGGCCGGTGTGGTTCCCAATCAGAGGCAGCTGTCGCTCGTTGTCTCTGATTGGGGACCATACTTAGGTAGCCTATTGGCACTAGTGGGTTGTGGGATCTTGTTCCGTGTTAGGTATGTTGTTTGTGTACCTTGGACTTCACGTTTCATTTCTTGTTTTGTCATTGTGTTTATTTGTTTAATAAACATGTATGCATATCACGCTGCGCCTTGGTCTGACCCGTCGATGAACGAACGTGACAGGATATTATATTAAAATTCAAAGGCACTGAGCCTAATAAGGCATTTTCATTTAATTTGTATTTGATTCTAAGTAAGTCACAACCTATATGCACAATCTATAGACTGTAATGATTTAATACAACTAAATGTTGTTTAAATGCTGAGTGATTAATGTCCCTGACTCCCTACCAGCCTAGTGTGTCGCACTCGCAAACGCTATTTCTTTATAGGCTATAGCTTTGAAATAATATAAATAATATAGCCTAAATAATTCATTTTCGTTCCTTCTTAGGCTCCCTGTCTGGCTCCTGACCTATTTAGAGTGTTTATATGCTGTTTAATATGACATGTAGCCTATTTGAAATGATGAGCGCTTCTTACATTCACGTTTATTATAATACTTTTCATTCAAATCCATATGGTTTGGTTTCAATACTTCAAAACCAAACGGTAGGTCCAGGTAGTCACAGAAATGGATGGGTGTTGGTTAAATTGTGATTTTAATTAATGTGAGCGAGGAGCGTTTTTTTTTTGCGGAGCAGTTGGAAAGGAGTCAGCTCACATACTCAGGCCAATACCATATTTACAATATGCAGGGATACTGGAGTGATAGAGGTAGATATGTGTATGGGGTAAGGTGACTAGGCAACAGGATATATGATAAACAGAGTAGCAGAAACGCATATGATGATTGTATGTGAGTGTGTGTGTGTAGAGTCAGTATGAATGTGTGTGCGTGTTTTGTGCGTGTGAGCAAATGAAGTATTGTGTGTGTGTGTGTGTGTGTGTGTGTGTGTGTGTGTGTGTGTGTGTGTGTGTTGGAGTGTGTGTTGGAGTGTCAGTGTGTGTGTGAATGAGTCCTGTGAGTGTGCATAGAGTCAGTGCAAAAATTGAAAATAAATTTAAAGGGTTAATGCAGATAGTCTGTGTAGACATTTTGTTAGCTATTTAGCAGTCACGGCTTGGGGATAGAAGCTGTTCAGGAGCCCGCTGGTGTCAGACTTGTTACTATGGTACCGCTTGCCGTGCGGCAGCGGAGAGAATAGTCTATGGCTTGGGTGGTTTAGTCTAACAATTTTCCAGGTCTTCCTTTCACACCGTCTGTTATAGAGGTCCTGATGTACTGAGCTGTCCGCATCGCCCTCTGTAGCACCATGAGATGGAGGGCGGTGCAGATGCCATACCAAACAGGGATGCAGCCAGTCAAAATGCTCTTAGTGGTGCAGCTGTAGAACCTTTGGAGGATTTGAGGGCTCATGCTAAATCTTTTCTACATCCTGAAGGGGAAGAGGCGCTGTCGTGCCTTCTTCACGACTGTGATGGTGTGTGTGGACCATTTTAAATCCTTTGTGATTTGGACACCGAGGAACATGAAGGTTTCGACCCACTCCACTACAGCCTCGTCCATGTGGATGGTAGAACCCACACCACTACAGCCTCGTCCATGTGGATGGTAGAACCCACTCCACTACAGCCTCGTCCATGTGGATGGTAGAACCCACACCACTACAGCCTCGTCCATGTGGATGGTAGAACCCACTCCACTACAGCCTCGTCCATGTCGATGGTAGAACCCACTCCACTACAGCCTCGTCCATGTCGATGGTAGAACCCACTCCACTACAGCCTCGTCCATGTGGATGGTAGAACCCACTCCACTACAGCCTCGTCCATGTGGATGGTAGAACCCACTCCACTACAGCCCCATCACCAATTTGTAAGTCGCTCTGGATAAGGGCGTCTGCTAAATGATGTAAATGGTAGAACCCGCTCCACTACAGCTCCGTCCATGTGGATGGTAGAACCCGCGTCACTACAGCCCCATCCATGTGGACAATGTGTTTTTTTTATTGGCATAGTATATATGTTAACATTGCCAAAGCAAGTGAAGTAGATACATTTAGATTTTAGTCATTTAGCATACATTTTCATACTGGCCCCCCGTGGGAATCGAACCCACAACCCTGGCGTTGCAAGCGCCATGCTCTACCAACTGAGCTACACGGGACATAAAATTAACAGTAAACATTACACTTAGAAGTTCTAAAAGAATAAAGACATTTAAAATGTAATATTATGTCTATATACAGTGTTGTAACAATGTGCAAATAGTTAAAGTACAAATGGGAAAATAAATAAACATAAATATGGGTTGTATTTACAATGGTGTTTGTTCTTCACTGGTTGCCCTTTTCTTGGGGCAACAGGTCACAAATCTTGCTGCTGTGATGGCACACTGTGGTATTTCACCCAGTATATATAGGAGTTTATCAGAATTGGGTTTGTTTTCTAATTCTTTGTGGATTTATGTAATCTGAGGGAAATATGTGTCTCTAATATGGTCATACATTTGGCAGGAGGTTAGGAAGTGCAGCTCAGTTTCCACCTCACTTTGTGGGCAGTGTGCACTTAGCCTGTCTTCTCTTGAGAGCCAGGTCTGCCTACGGCAGCCTTTCTCAATAGCAAGGCTATGCTCACTGAGTCTGTACATAGTCAAAGCTTTCCTTAAGTTTGGGTCAGTCACAGTGGTCAGGTATTCTGCCACTGTGTACTCTCTGTTTAGGGCCAAATAGCATTCTAGTTTGCTCTGTTTTTTTGATAATTCTTCCCAATGTGTCAAGTAATTCTCTTTTTGATTTTTCATGATTTGGTTGGGTCTAATTGTGCTGTTGTTGTCCTGGCGTTCTGTGGGGTCTGTTTGTGTTTGTGAACAGAGTCCCAGGAACAGTTTGCTTAGGGGACTCTTCTCCAGGTTAATCTCTCTGTAGGTGATGGCTTTGTTATGGAAGGTTTGGGAATCGCTTCCTTTTAAGTGGTTATAGAATTCAACGGCTCTTTTCTGGATTTTGATAATTAGCGGGTATCGGCCTAATTCTGCTCTGCATGCATTATTTTGTGTTCTTCGTTGTACATGGAGGATATTTTTGCAGAATTCTGCATACAGAGTCTCAATTTGGTGTTTGTCCCATTTTGTGAATTATTGGTTGGTGAGCGGACCCCAGACCTCACAACCATAACGGGTAAATGTATGCACTCACTAACTGTAAGTCGCTCTGGATAAGAGCGTCTGCTAAATGACTAAAATGTAAAAAAATGTTCTATAACTGATTCAAGTATTTTTAGACAGATCCTAATTGGGATGTCGAATTTTAAGTTCCTTTGCCTTGTCTCTCAGATCATTCACAGCTTTGTGGAAGTTACCTTAGGCGCTGATGTTTAGGCCGAGGTAGGTATAGTTTTTTGTGTGCTCTAGGGCAACAGTGTCTAGATGGAATTTGTATTTGTGGTCCTGGCAACTGGACCTTTTTTGGAACACCATTATTTTTGTCTTACTGAGATATACTGTCAGGGCCCAGGTCTGACAGAATCTGTGCAGAAGATCTAGGTGCTGCTGTAGGCCCTCCTTGGTTGGTGACAGAAGCACCAGATCATCAGCAAACAGTAGACATTTGACTTCAGATTCTAGTAGGGTGAGGCCGGGTGCTGCAGACGGTTCTAGTGCCCTGGGCAATTCGTTGATATATATGTTGAAGAGGGTGGGGCTTGGATTGGAATTTGAGGTCTGTATATTTTATCATTTCATTGAGGATACCATCAACACCACAGGCCTTTTTGGGTTGGAGGGTTTGTATTTTGTCCTGTAGTTCATTCAATGTGGGTTCTGGTAGTCTTTAATAGTTGATTATAAGATTTGCATCTGATCATGTAGATTTTTTTGCTGTTTGTTCTTTGTTATAGGGCCAAAATGATTGGATAAGTGGTTTACCCATACATCTCCGTTTTGGATAGATAGCTCTTCGTGTTGTTGTTTGTTTATTGTTTTCCAATTTTCCCAGAAGTGGTTAGAGTCTATGGATTCTTCAATTACATTGAGCTGATTTCTGACGTGCTGTTCCTTCTTTTTTCCGTAGAATAGTGAAGGCGTAGGCTCAGGTTTTCTGGGTCTCTATGTTTTTGGTTGGATAGGTTTCTGAATTTCTTTCTTAGGTTTTTGCATTCTTCATCAAACCATTTGTCACTGTTGTTACTTTTCTTTGGTTTTCTGTTTGAGATTTTTACATTTGATAGGGAAGATGAGAGGTCAAATATACTGTTTAGGTTTTCTACTGCCAAGTTTACACCTTCACTATGACAGTGGGACGTTTTGTCCAGGAAGTTGTCTAAAAGGGATTACATTTGTTGTTGCCTCGCTCTGCCTCTCCCTCTCTCTGTAGTATCAGTGATAAAGGGAAGAGGACACCAGGCCCAGATGCCAGCACAGCTCTCAGCAGCACTCAGGAGCTGGATCTGGCTTCTGGTACTGGGGCTGGACTGGATACCTGCCTAATAACCCCTACCGCTAATGCAGCTAAAGCCTTGACACACACACATACTAAGAGATAGCTCTGTGTCTTGCTGCGGGTTTGCCCTGTAACACAATCTATGGCTAGCTGAGCAGAGCATTAGCATTGCAGCTAGTTAACTCTGTGCTAGCTGACTGTTTGCTCTGTGGCAAGTGGGGTGTTAGCTTGATGGCTAACTGATTGTTAGCTCTGTGGCTAGCTGATTGTTAGCTCTGTGGCTAGCTGAATGTTAGTTCTAAGGCTAGCTGAGTGTTAGCTATGAGGCTAGCTGATCGTGAGCTCTGAGGATGGCTAAACTTTAGCTGTCAGTGGTGCTGTGCTGTGTTCCCACGGCTGAGACTGTTTCCTCTCACTCTCGAGACACGGGCTATTTCAGGAAGCAGGAGGAGCGAGACAGGGAAGAGACAGGTGCCAAGGAAACCAGTGAGGAGCACTAATAATAACCAACTAATAATAACAAACTCTCAGAGAAAACAGCAGATAAATATTACAAACACACACAGCTACATACAGTAGATCTACTGCTGTCTGCTTTGAGTTGTAGAGTGTTTATAGCTTTCACTCTTCCCCCCCCCGTTTCTCTCTGTGTCTCTGTCTCTCTCTCACACACACATACACACACACTTTATCTCTCACACACACTAGATTCTCGCTCACTACAGCTGGCTGTTTGCTCCCAGCCCTTCACCTTTTCAGTTGCACAAATGTACGTAGAACTACATGGAGAGCAAGGCAAACGGACCTCCGTCGGCTCTGTTTGTGTAGACTGTGTTGACTGTGTAGACCCCTTTAGTGTCTCCCCCCTCACCCCTCCACACACACACCAATCCTCCCCAATCCATACCTCCCCCTCTCAGCCACCTACCTCTCATCCAAAAACTGTTGAGCCCCCCCATCCCCCCAAACACACAGGGGGTTGACGAGTCCCACATTCTCGCCTGATGGTGTCACCACAGCCCAGCAGAGTCCATGTCTTGGACTCATTCCCAGTGTACAGGCTGAAGGAGCGGGAGCACACACAAACACAAACACACACGCACGCACAAACAATTGTGTGCTGCAGACACACTGGGAATTGTTATGTAAACACCACAGACACGTTCAGAGAGAGAGAGCTGGATCGCAAACCGCACTCCACTTCCTTTCCCGCTCCTTGCTCACAGGAAGAAATAAACTGCTGCTCCAAATTCGCTCCATTGATTAAAATCGCAATTTAACCAACACGTTCCATTTCTGTGACTACCTGGACCTACCGTTTGGTTTTGAAGTACTGAAACCAAACCATATGATTTGAATGAAAAGTATTATAATAAACGTGAAAAGGTGAACGTAAGAAGCACTCATCATTTCAAATATCATATTAAACAGCATATAAACACTCTAAATAGGTCAGGAGTCAGACAGGGAGCATAAGAAGGAACGAAAATGAATTATTTAGGCTATATTATTTCAATTATTTCAAGGCTATAGCCGATAAAGAAACACATTGTGAAGCATTTGCGAGTGCAACACACTAGGCTGGTAGGGAGTCAGGGACATTAATCACTCAGCATTTAAACAACATTTAGTTGTATTAAATCATTACAGTCTATAGATTGTGCATATAGGTTGTGACTTACTTAGAATCAAATACAAATTCAACATAAAATGCCTTATTAGGCTCAGTGCCTTTGAATTGATTCTTAGAAACACCAGTTTGGCCAGAGTATACCATCATGCTTTCGTGATACGTGCCTTTTCAGATTCCACAATGATTCTTTAGTTGTGGACACTGCATCACCACACTCCCTCTCTTGCTCTTGGTCCTCATCTTTGTAAGTCACCTTGATTGAGCACCTGTGTGTTTGATCAGTTTCTTGCTGAAAATATTTAGCGAACTCCATGACAGTAGCTAAAGCAAGGGGCTATAATATAGCAGCACAAGTAGACTACAAATGCATGCTGGGAAGGCACGCCCTGAGCTGGTGAAGTGAGCGCTACTGGAGCCAAGTTGGAGCGGGAGAGAAGGATGACGCTCCAGCCTTTGGGAATCTCTCTCCGCCCTCCAGTCAAATTGGGCACGATCCGCTCCTCGCTCCAATTCTAGCTCCGCTCCAGCTCCGCTCCAGCTCCGCTCCAGCTCCACTCCAGCTCCACTCTGCCTGGGACACACTAGAAATACCCTACACAAAGGCATGCATTGAGGCACACACACTGAGGATAAATCACCATGTGAACAGGCCTGCAGAGACACATATTATGGGGTTACTTAGTTACAACACATTAAAAACGCTACAGTCAGAGGAAGAGATCCAGCTGTCCTTTCAGAAGGTCAACAAGAGGAGAGGTCTCTCTCTCTCCTCTGCTCTCTCTTAGTGTATGTGTGTGTGTGTGTGTGTGTGTGTGTGTGTGTGTGTGTGTGTGTGTGTGTGTGTGTGTGTGTGTGTGTGTGTGTGTGTGTGTGTGTGTGTGTGTGTGTGTGTGTGTGTGTGTGAGTGTGTGTGTGTGTGCACGTGTGTGTGTGTTTGACATAGAGAGTGAGAGTGAGAGAGCTGAGAATGAGGTGGGGGGGCACAGAGAGAAGGAATAAACTCCAAATGAAATGATATATTGACTATATCTCTTTAGGCTATTGTTCATCTGATGTGATTTTGTAAACTTCTTTTGTCATTTGTTTAATTTGAGTATGTAGCATTCTGCCATTAAACACTGTATGCTGGTGGAGAGCGAGGGAGGGGAGTGTGGGAAAGAGAACATGATAGAGAGAGGGATGGGAGAGGGTGAGGGGAGAGGGTGAGGGTAGAGGGATGGATGGGAGAGGGTGAGGGTAGAGAGAGAAGACTGTTGACAGCCCCCTGAGCCCCTTCTTACGCTGCAGCAACGTAATGTGAGCTAGCTAACTGCACCAGAAGGGAACCATCATCTGTGGACCCCAGTCTCTCTGAGCAGCCATTCCAACACACACACACTTGCCATTCCAAGGAGTTCACATCCCTATTAATACCCTACTTCAAGGACTGAAGGATTGGGCAATGAGCCATGAGATGCTATCGGTTGACTGATACACACTAGTGTCACTCCTTCTGTCTGCAGGGTATACTGCCTTTCACTGCCTGAAAGGATAGAAAAATAACCCCTTATACAACATGTGTTTGTGTCCTGGTAAATACAGCAGTCCCATAGTAATACAGTCTGTGTAATAATAGGTAAACATCGGTATTATGTTTTAACGGTTTATGTTTTGTTAATTGGGAACAATAAATGCATCAGATGGCTGATTATTTTTAATAGTTGTTGTTGACTCTACTGTTGGCTTTGACAAATTAAGGTTTATGGCTTCACACTCCAATTGAGTTTTAAAATAAATAAAAAATATCTCCCTTCTGCTCAACCACCCCAGCTTTTCCCACCAGCCACCATTCAGACACAGACACACACATTAACACACACACACACAGCACACTCCATCTCCACCACCCTGATAACCATCAGCTCCAGGGCGCTCGCGCCATTGTTTCACCCTCACGCTAATTACTGAAGGGTTGACCTCGAGCGCACTGGCAGGCGGGGGAGCGATCCATCATGTATGGCAGCGGGTGGAGGTCGTTTTATTGCGACCAATCAATTGTCACGTTAAATACCCCTGAACGGAATCGCTTTAGGGAAAACCAAGTGGCCTTGAATTAGGGCGCACAGACAAAAGCAGCGCGCTGATCATGTTGTTCTTCTATTCTATTTTCTTTCTCTCTTGGTTGGATATATGAATACATGACCAGTAGGAGACTCTTCTATAACCTACCGCCCACCACCCCTGTGTTTAGGTTGATAGAGCATGGACTTCCCATACCCGGTCGATATCTCATCCAGCATCCGGGGCGTCCCACCAACGCGAACACACACAGAGATAGAGAGACTAGGCATTCCAGAACAAACAGAAGAAAAGACAACAACTTTTCTCTATGCCCGTCGTGGGCGGGATGGACAAACACAGCCTTTAGTCTGGATGTCCAATAGGCTAGAGGTATCCAATGCAGAAGCATTACTGTAGACTATATCAATTATACTATCATAAACACTTGAGCTGAAGAGTCGTCTGATTGGGATGTAAGCCTGTGGTGGAGATACAGCATATTTTTAAGGCCATTCGTGATTTAAAAATACAAATAAAACGATCCTGTTTCAGGGGCGAGACTGACTTTTATTTCTAAAAATACGGCCAGTAAAAATATGACCCACAGCCGGAATAAATGCTGTGGAGTCCGCTCTCTGAATCTGAACATGAGAAGAACGTTCCTCACCTGAAACCCCGCCCTTCTGAGTGCACTTACGATTGCTGATTGGCTTCTGAGACCTCTCCAGGCCGCTGGTTGGCTGTCCCTCGCGAGAGAGATGGAGAATTCGCTCTTTACGGAGTGGGGCGGAGGCGCGCGGGCAGAACCCACAGAGACGGAACAGCAGCCTCTTACCACAGCGTATGGAGCGCAAAACCTAACAGAGCTACTATACGGGGGAACGGACAGGGCTCCAGGATGTCTCCGAGGTCTCGTGCGTGAAAAAACACAAAAGGAACTCTCGAAACAGATACTGCAAAGCGAGGCAGGAGTCTAATTGCAAGGAAAATCTGTCTATAACAGTTCCTTTTATTATTGCCTTTGGATACGTTGTTTCCAACTTCGCTTGACGGGTTGGAGTAGGCTACCAACTGTGCTTCCAGTGGAGGGTTTCGTCTTGGCGAGCCAGGAGCGGGGATAAACAGCCGCTGACCGCCACTCTGAAGTGGACTAACGTTTCCCCAGTTCCCGGAGGACTAGTCTACCAGGCAACGCCCGGAACCCGATCAATTGATAACTTTGAATTCTTAGCGGGATAACTTTGGAACTTTCCCCCCTCGTGACAATGGATCGGGCTGTGGACGCTCTTGCGGCCGTAGCGCTCTCCCTCGCGCTGCTGTGCGTTCCAGGACCCCTTGGTGTGGTACGTGCGTTCGGCGATGAGACAGAGGAGATGACGTGCGACCCGATACGCATCGCCATGTGCCAGGACCTGGGCTACAACGTCACCAAGATGCCCAACCTGGTGGGCAACGTCCTGCAGTCAGACGCCGAGCTCCAGCTCACCACCTTCACACCACTCATACAGTATGGCTGCTCCAGCCAGCTGAAGGTACACACACGCGCACGCACTACTATCCTTGTGTGGACCTCAAATTGATTTCCATTCAAAGTCATATTTTCCCTAAACCTAACAAACCTCTTTTTACATTTCAGTACATTTTTTAGCAAAGGCTCTTATTCAGAGCGATTTACAGGAGCAATTAGGGTTAAGTGCCTTGCTCAAGGGTACATCGACAGATGTTTCACCCTAGTCAACTCAGGGATTCGAATCAGCAACCTTTCAGTTACTGGCCTAATACTCTTAACCTCTAGGCTACCTGCCGCCCTAACTCCTAACCCCTACCCCTAATTGTAACCTGAAAAAAGTCCCCACACACACACACACTCTCTCTAGCTGCTCCAGCCCACTAAAGGCACACACATGTTGGTTCTCAGGCTGGGCTGGGCCGGGCTGTGTGTTGGAGCAGGCAGTGTTTAGTGGAGAGAGACAGAGAGCACATGACAGTCACAGGGAGACCAGCCAGTCTTGGTTCAGCAGCATGGGGCAGTGAGATAATACATGTCTGAGGAGAGGACCAGGCCAGCTCCACAGGGCAACAACAATGCTGCCCTCAGTCTACTCTCTGTAAGGCCACTTGTCTGCCTGAACCACCATGAAGCTAGACATTAAATCCTTCTCATTTTGTCTTTCTCATAAGGTTTTTAATGTCCTGACTGAAATGACCAATGAGTAGTTATTTGTGTGGTTAGATGGAAATGTCATGATGAATGGATCCAGTTCTGTTGATATTTAGTGTGGTTTACCACTCCATAGTCTATAGACACAGCAACCCACTGGCAACTCTGTCTCTAAGGGCATCCCTTACCCTGACCATTGACATACATTAACATACAGTCAGTCCATTAGTCCAATTCTAATTGATTTAAGGGCTTTTGTGGTATTATTGTGGCTTTGTAGTTGTCTGGATGCTATAGGTTATTGGTGTGATTATGGGTTTGTGTTGTTTGTGTTATGGTTGTGTTATGGTTGTCTGTCTCTTGTGGTTCAGTGTGTGAGCATTCCGGACTGACGGCTGTGAAAAGTCGCCATCCAACAGATTAGGCTCTTTCTTACACACACACACACATACACACACACACACACACACACACACACACACACACACACACACACACACACACACACACACACACACACACACACACACACACACACACACACACACACACTCTGACATTAACCTGAGATAATGGAAACTAGATCTTGCACATTGCTTTTCTAATAGGAAGAATCCCTCAGGTATCCACACACACAAACACAAACTGGGCCGTGAACAGAGGCTCAGGTTACCTGCAGTGGAGGGAGGAAAACAATCCTTCTGCAGTCCAGCTAGTGATCAGAGAACAGTAGCACAGCTCCAACAGAGAGAAACATCACTGATATCATCTCTCACACTCTCACAATGACGCCCTGCGCTTCCCTCGGCTTCCCACGCCACAGGGTAGACCCCCACACACACACACACACACAACTTAGCCCGATACATTCACTTGTAGAGATGGTGTGTTTATGGCTAGACAGTTATCTTTACTGCAGTATGCTGAACAGAGAGTCAGATTAGAGTTTGTCCCTCCCAGTTAAAGTTCCTCATACGTTCATCTCTCCAGGACATTGTCTGTATGACTATTGAATTACCTGTTTATTTGTTGTAGTGGCTTTAATAATCATTTTGAAATTCACTTTTGTGATAGTTGCCTGGTTTTCCTGACTAAGCTCAAAACACAGTTCCTTTCATTTCCAGTTGTAGTCTGAAATTAGAATAGGAAGCAGACTAAGGACCATGATGCAACACAGGGAAAGCAGACAGGGCAATGCACACAGAATCATCAAACTATTAGAAATTCATTAAGTGTACATATGCAAAAGATAACATCCTCTCTCTCTCTCTCTCTCTCTCTCTCTCTCTAGTTCTTCCTGTGTGCGGTGTACGTGCCCATGTGTACAGACAAGGTTCCCATCCCCATTGGGCCGTGTGGCAGCATGTGTCTGTCTGTCAAGAGGAAGTGCCTGCCTGTCCTAATAGAGTTTGGCTTCGTCTGGCCAGAGCTGCTCAACTGCAGTCTGTTCCCCCCTCAGAACGACCACAACCACATGTGTATGGAGGGTCCAGGGGACGAGGACGCCCCTTTCCACCCCGTCCGGCCCCTGCCGCCCCAGGAGGAGGAGTGCCAGGCCCTGGGGGCAGGGCCAGACCAGTATGCCTGGGTGAGGCGGAGCCACAGCTGTGCGCTGCAGTGTGGGTATGACGCAGGGCTGTACCGGCGCGGTGCCAAGGTGTTTACAGACGTGTGGATGGCAGTGTGGGCAGTGTTATGTTTCCTCTCCACCACTCTGACCGTCCTCACCTTCCTCCTGGACTCAACACGCTTCTCCTACCCCGAGAGACCCATCATCTTCCTCTCCATGTGCTCCAACCTCTACAGCGTCGCCTACCTGGTGAGGACACGGGACTTAGAGCAGGGGGTAGGCAACCCTGGTCCTGGAGTGCCACAGGTGTGTTGAATTTAGGTAACCACTGAACTGATCAATGAGCTCAGTTGTGGTGTGGTGCCTAGTTTGAACAAAATCCTGCAGCACCTGCGGCACTCCAAGACCAGGGTTGCCTACCCCTGACTTGGATGATTAAAATCATGCTTAAAGCCCTGGGCTGTTTCTCAATAGTTGAAACTAGCCTTCTCTTCTCCATGATCACTAATATGAGAGGTGGAAGCAGTTTGTTGTAAACCTGTCCAGCCCTTTCAGCTACCAGTAGTGATGAGGAATGTAGATAAGGACAGGAAGCCATGCTAGAGTATGTAGACCCAGCCCTGGTCTCCTGGATGACCTGATGACCCCTGGTCTCCTGGATGACCTGATGGCCACTGGATGACCTGTTGACCCCTGGTCTCCTGTGTGACCTGATGACCCCTAGTCTCCTGGATGACCTGATGACCCCTGGTCTCCTGTATGACCTGATGACCCCTGGTCTCCTGTGTGACCTGATGACCCCATGTCTCCTGGATGACCCCTGGTCTCCTGTGTGACCTGATGACCCCTAGTCTCCTGGATGACCTGATGACCCCTGGTCTCCTGTATGACCTGGTCCATGTCTAACCCTGTGTCTGTCTGTGTCTCCCTGTAGGTGCGCCTGACTCTGGGTCGGGAGCGTGTGTCCTGTGATCTGGAGGAGGCAGCGGTGCCTGTTCTGGTACAGGAGGGGTTAAAGAGCACCAGCTGTGCCATCGTCTTCCTACTGCTCTACTTCTTTGGCATGGCCTCCTCGCTGTGGTGGGTACACACACACACACACACACACACACACACACACACACACACACACACACACACACACACACACACACACACACACACACTCTGGCCAAAGGTATTACACTGTAAGGAATAGATTTGAATGAAACTATTAGAACAGTCGACTCCCAGCTCTCTAACCCGTCTCTCTCGCCGCCTCCTCCCAGGTGGGTGATCCTGACTCTGACCTGGTTCCTGGCTGCAGGGTTAAAGTGGGGTCACGAGGCCATCGAGATGCACAGCTCCTACTTCCACATAGCAGCCTGGGCCATCCCCGCCGTCAAGACCATCGTCATCCTCATCATGCGACTAGTAGACGCTGATGACCTCACAGGGCTTTGCTACGTGGGTAACCTACAGCAGGAGGCGCTGACGGGCTTCGTGGTCGCGCCACTCGCCACCTACCTCCTCATCGGGACACTGTTCATCTGCGCCGGCCTGGTGGCCCTGTTCAAGATCCGCTCCAACCTACAGAAGGATGGGGCCAAGACGGACAAGCTGGAGCGTCTGATGGTGAAAATCGGGGTGTTCTCTGTGCTGTACATGGTGCCTGCATCCACTGTGATAGGCTGCTACCTCTACCAGCTGTCCCACTGGGGGGACTTCAGGGCCAGTGCCAGGGACTCATACGTGGCAGCAGAGATGCTGAGGATCTTTATGTCTCTGCTGGTGGGCATCACGTCGGGCATGTGGATCTGGTCGGCCAAGACCTTCCACACCTGGCAACGCTGCTCTGCCCGCCTGTGGAGGGACGGCCGGGCAGGAAGGGGCAAGCGGGCACCGGGGGACAGCTGGATAAAACCTGGCAAGGGCAATGAGACGGTGGTGTGAGTAGAGAGAGGGAGAGAAAGGGATAGAGAGAGAGAGAGGAAGATAGGAACCGGGTGGCTTTTTAAAGCAAACCTGCCCCCAAACCCACTGCTAGATCCACTACCTGATGGAGAGAGGGAACGAGAGAAGGACAGACAGATCAATAGCACCACTAAGCAGACGGCGGTCTCCTTTGCCCACTGTGTCTGTGATTCTCTCCCTCCTAGCAGACTCTAACCCACTGCCAGAGAAGACACTGACCATGTAGGCTACATCAGGCTCTGGGCTGATCTACAGGACCCTTCTGACTTTAGACAGTAGTTTTAAAGGTTGAATTTACACTGGAGAGTCATTGTGCAGATGATGTACAGATCTAAACTACAGCCACACTGAAATGCACTATGACTAGCTGATGTGGATGTATCTTGACTAACGTGCCTTATGAGGATCGGCAGGCTGGGCTGCACAGCCAGCCACACTCTGGAGGCCATAAAGCTATGCTACTGCAAAGGCACCTGGGATTTGTAGTGACTAGACTCTATGGCACTGCAGCTAAGGCACTTGGGAAACGTAGGCCTGTGTCCTTTACCTCAGTCCTCAGCGAGCACCACAGCTGACCTCCACACAGTCTTAACGAGGAAACAGAAACTCAACTATGAACTCTGAACTTTAACCCTTGACCTTCTCCAGTCACTCATGGAACCCTTAGGAATGGTGGTCAGTAATGAACTGGTGTAAGGTTCATTATCTTTTTTTAACCGGTTATGGAAGTGAATTAACGGTTATTATGAATGATGTTAGACAATCAACCCCCAAAATACATTATGCAAATGCTATAATACACCAACAGAGAAACACACACATAGAGACACACACACACAGGGAGTAAAACTCATACAGTCTCTACAGTTCACCCTTGTGCAATCCACTCCCATCAAATCTGCTGCATCAGCTGAGTTATTATTGCATTAAGCTGCGACCATCATGAGACAGTCAAACACAAACACACACAGCAGAGAGACAGAGGGACTCTACTCTCTTACTGCTGCCTGTCTCTCTACTCTGTTACTGCTGCCTGTCTCTCTACTCTGTTACTGCTGCCTGTCTCTCTACTCTACTCTGTTACTGCTGCCTGTCTCTCTACTCTACTCTCTTACTGCAGCCTGTCTCTCTACTCTACTCTGTTACTGCTGCCTGTCTCTCTACTCTGTTACTGCAGCCTGTCTCTCTACTCTGTTACTGCAGCCTGTCTCTCTACTCTGTTACTGCTGCCTGTCTCTCTACTCTACTCTGTTACTGCAGCCTGTCTCTCTACTCTGTTACTGCAGCCTGTCTCTCTACTCTGCTACTGCAGCCTGTCTCTCTACTCTGTTACTGCTGCCTGTCTCTCTACTCTGTTACTGCTGCCTGTCTCTCTACTCTACTCTGTTACTGTAGCCTGTCTCTCTACTCTGTTACTGCAGCCTGTCTCTCTACTCTCTTACTGCAGCCTGTCTCTCTACTCTCTTACTGCAGCCTGTCTCTCTACTCTGTTACTGCAGCCTGTCTCTCTACTCTGTTACTGCTGCCTGTCTCTCTACTCTGTTACTGCTGCCTGTCTCTCTACTCTACTCTGTTACTGCAGCCTGTCTCTCTACTCTGTTACTGCAGCCTGTCTCTCTACTCTCTTACTGCAGCCTGTCTCTCTACTCTCTTACTGCAGCCTGTCTCTCTACTCTCTTACTGCAGCCTGTCTCTCTACTCTGTTACTGCTGCCTGTCTCTCTACTCTGTTACTGCTGCCTGTCTCTCTACTCTGTTACTGCTGCCTGTCTCTCTACTCTACTCTGTTACTGCAGCCTGTCTCTCTACTCTGTTACTGCAGCCTGTCTCTCTACTCTGTTACTGCTGCCTGTCTCTCTACTCTGTTACTGCTGCCTGTCTCTCTACTCTGTTACTGCTGCCTGTCTCTCTACTCTGTTACTGCAGCCTGTCTCTCTACTCTCTTACTGCTGCCTGTCTCTCTACTCTCTTACTGCAGCCTGTCTCTCTACTCTGTTACTGCAGCCTGTCTCTCTACTCTGTTACTGCAGCCTGTCTCTCTACTCTGTTACTGCTGCCTGTCTCTCTACTCTGTTACTGCAGCCTGTCTCTCTACTCTGTTACTGCAGCCTGTCTCTCTACTCTGTTACTGCAGCCTGTCTCTCTACTCTGTTACTGCTGCCTGTCTCTCTACTCTGTTACTGCAGTCTGTCTCTCTACTCTGTTACTGCTGCCTGTCTCTCTACTCTACTCTGTTACTGCTGCCTGTCTCTCTACTCTGTTACTGCTGCCCGTCTCTCTACTCTGTTACTGCAGCCTGTCTCTCTACTCTGTTACTGCAGCCTGTCTCTCTACTCTGTTACTGCTGCCTGTCTCTCTACTCTACTCTGTTACTGCAGCCTGTCTCTCTACTCTCTTACTGCTGCCTGTCTCTCTACTCTGTTACTGCTGCCTGTCTCTCTACTCTGTTACTGCTGCCTGTCTCTCTACTCTGTTACTGCAGCCTGTCTCTCTACTCTGTTACTGCAGCCTGTCTCTCTACTCTGTTACTGCTGCCCGTCTCTCTACTCTGTTACTGCTGCCCGTCTCTCTACTCTGTTACTGCAGCCTGTCTCTCTACTCTGTTACTGCAGCCTGTCTCTCTACTCTGTTACTGCTGCCTGTCTCTCTACTCTACTCTGTTACTGCAGCCTGTCTCTCTACTCTCTTACTGCTGCCTGTCTCTCTACTCTGTTACTGCTGCCTGTCTCTCTACTCTGTTACTGCTGCCTGTCTCTCTACTCTGTTACTGCAGCCTGTCTCTCTACTCTGTTACTGCTGCCTGTCTCTCTACTCTGTTACTGCTGCCTGTCTCTCTACTCTGTTACTGCAGCCTGTCTCTCTACTCTCTTACTGCAGCCTGTCTCTCTACTCTGTTACTGCAGCCTGTCTCTCTACTCTCTTACTGCAGCCTGTCTCTCTACTCTGTTACTGCTGCCTGTCTCTCTACTCTGTTACTGCAGCCTGTCTCTCTACTCTGTTACTGCAGCCTGTCTCTCTACTCTCTTACTGCAGCCTGTCTCTCTACTCTCTTACTGCAGCCTGTCTCTCTACTCTGTTATTGCAGCCTGTCTCTCTACTCTGTTACTGCAGCCTGTCTCTCTACTCTCTTACTGCTGCCTGTCTCTCTACTCTGTTACTGCTGCCTGTCTCTCTACTCTCTTACTGCAGCCTGTCTCTCTACTCTCTTACTGCAGCCTGTCTCTCTACTCTACTCTGTTACTGCAGCCTGTCTCTCTACTCTGTTACTGCTGCCTGTCTCTCTACTCTGTTACTGCTGCCTGTCTCTCTACTCTGTTACTGCAGCCTGTCTCTCTACTCTGTTACTGCTGCCTGTCTCTCTACTCTCTTACTGCAGCCTGTCTCTCTACTCTCTTACTGCAGCCTGTCTCTCTACTCTACTCTGTTACTGCAGCCTGTCTCTCTACTCTGTTACTGCAGCCTGTCTCTCTACTCTGTTACTGCTGCCTGTCTCTCTACTCTGTTACTGCTGCCTGTCTCTCTACTCTCTTACTGCAGCCTGTCTCTCTACTCTACTCTGTTACTGCTGCCTGTCTCTCTACTCTGTTACTGCAGCCTGTCTCTCTACTCTGTTACTGCAGCCTGTCTCTCTACTCTGTTACTGCAGCCTGTCTCTCTACTCTGTTACTGCAGCCTGTCTCTCTACTCTCTTACTGCAGCCTGTCTCTCTACTCTACTCTGTTACTGCAGCCTGTCTCTCTACTCTGTTACTGCAGCCTGTCTCTCTACTCTGTTACTGCTGCCTGTCTCTCTACTCTGTTACTGCAGCCTGTCTCTCTACTCTGTTACTGCAGCCTGTCTCCCTACTCTACTCTGTTACTGCAGCCTGTCTCTCTACTCTGTTACTGCAGCCTGTCTCTCTACTCTGTTACTGCTGCCTGTCTCTCTACTCTGTTACTGCTGCCTGTCTCTCTACTCTGTTACTGCTGCCTGTCTCTCTACTCTACTCTGTTACTGTTGCCCGTCTCTCTACTCTGTTACTGCTGCCCGTCTCTCTACTCTGTTACTGCAGCCTGTCTCTCTACTCTGTTACTGCAGCCTGTCTCTCTACTCTGTTACTGCTGCCTGTCTCTCTACTCTACTCTGTTACTGCAGCCTGTCTCTCTACTCTCTTACTGCTGCCTGTCTCTCTACTCTGTTACTGCTGCCTGTCTCTCTACTCTGTTACTGCTGCCTGTCTCTCTACTCTGTTACTGCAGCCTGTCTCTCTACTCTGTTACTGCTGCCTGTCTCTCTACTCTGTTACTGCTGCCTGTCTCTCTACTCTGTTACTGCAGCCTGTCTCTCTACTCTCTTACTGCAGCCTGTCTCTCTACTCTGTTACTGCAGCCTGTCTCTCTACTCTCTTACTGCAGCCTGTCTCTCTACTCTGTTACTGCTGCCTGTCTCTCTACTCTGTTACTGCAGCCTGTCTCTCTACTCTGTTACTGCAGCCTGTCTCTCTACTCTCTTACTGCAGCCTGTCTCTCTACTCTCTTACTGCAGCCTGTCTCTCTACTCTGTTATTACAGCCTGTCTCTCTACTCTGTTACTGCAGCCTGTCTCTCTACTCTCTTACTGCTGCCTGTCTCTCTACTCTGTTACTGCTGCCTGTCTCTCTACTCTCTTACTGCAGCCTGTCTCTCTACTCTCTTACTGCAGCCTGTCTCTCTACTCTACTCTGTTACTGCAGCCTGTCTCTCTACTCTGTTACTGCTGCCTGTCTCTCTACTCTGTTACTGCTGCCTGTCTCTCTACTCTGTTACTGCAGCCTGTCTCTCTACTCTGTTACTGCTGCCTGTCTCTCTACTCTCTTACTGCAGCCTGTCTCTCTACTCTCTTACTGCAGCCTGTCTCTCTACTCTACTCTGTTACTGCAGCCTGTCTCTCTACTCTGTTACTGCTGCCTGTCTCTCTACTCTGTTACTGCAGCCTGTCTCTCTACTCTGTTACTGCTGCCTGTCTCTCTACTCTCTTACTGCAGCCTGTCTCTCTACTCTACTCTGTTACTGCTGCCTGTCTCTCTACTCTACTCTGTTACTGCAGCCTGTCTCTCTACTCTGTTACTGCAGCCTGTCTCTCTACTCTGTTACTGCAGCCTGTCTCTCTACTCTGTTACTGCAGCCTGTCTCTCTACTCTGTTACTGCAGCCTGTCTCTCTACTCTCTTACTGCAGCCTGTCTCTCTACTCTACTCTGTTACTGCAGCCTGTCTCTCTACTCTGTTACTGCAGCCTGTCTCTCTACTCTGTTACTGCTGCCTGTCTCTCTACTCTGTTACTGCAGCCTGTCTCTCTACTCTGTTACTGCAGCCTGTCTCCCTACTCTACTCTGTTACTGCAGCCTGTCTCTCTACTCTGTTACTGCAGCCTGTCTCTCTACTCTGTTACTGCTGCCTGTCTCTCTACTCTGTTACTGCTGCCTGTCTCTCTACTCTGTTACTGCTGCCTGTCTCTCTACTCTACTCTGTTACTGCAGCCTGTCTCTCTACTCTGTTACTGCAGCCTGTCTCTCTACTCTGTTACTGCTGCCTGTCTCTCTACTCTGTTACTGCTGCCTGTCTCTCTACTCTGTTACTGCTGCCTGTCTCTCTACTCTGTTACTGCAGCCTGTCTCTCTACTCTGTTACTGCTGCCTGTCTCTCTACTCTGTTACTGCAGCCTGTCTCTCTACTCTGTTACTGCTGCCTGTCTCTCTACTCTGTTACTGCTGCCTGTCTCTCTACTCTCTTACTGCAGCCTGTCTCTCTACTCTGTTACTGCTGCCTGTCTCTCTACTCTGTTACTGCAGCCTGTCTCTCTACTCTACTCTGTTACTGCTGCCTGTCTCTCTACTCTACTCTCTTACTGCAGCCTGTCTCTCTACTCTGTTACTGCTGCCTGTCTCTCTGCTCTGTTACTGCTGCCTGTCTCTCTACTCTGTTACTGCTGCCTGTCTCTCTACTCTACTCTGTTACTGCTGCCTGTCTCTCTACTCTGTTACTGCAGTCTGTCTCTCTACTCTGTTACTGCTGCCTGTCTCTCTACTCTGTTACTGCAGCCTGTCTCTCTACTCTGTTACTGCAGTCTGTCTCTCTACTCTGTTACTGCTGCCTGTCTCTCTACTCTGTTACTGCTGCCTGTCTCTCTACTCTGTTACTGCAGCCTGTCTCTCTACTCTGTTACTGCAGCCTGTCTCTCTACTCTGTTACTGCTGCCTGTCTCTCTACTCTACTCTGTTACTGCAGCCTGTCTCTCTACTCTGTTACTGCTGCCTGTCTCTCTACTCTGTTACTGCAGCCTGTCTCTCTACTCTGTTACTGCTGCCTGTCTCTCTACTCTGTTACTGCAGCCTGTCTCTCTACTCTGTTACTGCAGCCTGTCTCTCTACTCTGTTACTGCAGCCTGTCTCTCTACTCTGTTACTGCTGCCTGTCTCTCTACTCTACTCTGTTACTGCAGCCTGTCTCTCTACTCTGTTACTGCTGCCTGTCTCTCTACTCTGTTACTGCAGCCTGTCTCTCTACTCTGTTACTGCTGCCTGTCTCTCTACTCTGTTACTGCAGCCTGTCTCTCTACTCTGTTACTGCTGCCTGTCTCTCTACTCTGTTACTGCAGCCTGTCTCTCTACTCTGTTACTGCAGTCTGTCTCTCTACTCTGTTACTGCAGCCTGTCTCTCTACTCTGTTACTGCAGCCTGTCTCTCTACTCTGTTACTGCTGCCTGTCTCTCTACTCTGTTACTGCAGCCTGTCTCTCTACTCTGTTACTGCAGCCTGTCTCTCTACTCTGTTACTGCAGTCTGTCTCTCTATTCTGTTACTGCAGCCTGTCTCTCTACTCTGTTACTGCAGCCTGTCTCTCTACTCTGTTACTGCTGCCTGTCTCTCTACTCTGTTACTGCAGCCTGTCTCTCTACTCTGTTACTGCAGCCTGTCTCTCTACTCTGTTACTGCTGCCTGTCTCTCTACTCTGTTACTGCTGTCTGTCTCTCTACTTCTATACTGTGTTGCCAGTCTATGCCAGACAAGTCCTCTGTTTCTGTGAGTCAATGTATGACACTCTGGTTAATAGGTCTCAAATGCAACCCTATCATTCCCCATATAGTGACCAGGTCAAAAGTAGTACACTATGAGGAATAGGGTGTGGTTTGGGAATTGCCCTTTGAAGTGTGATTTTTAACCTGTTAGTACCGAAGACCTTTGGAAAATGTACTTTTAGAAAATGAACTATTTTGTAAAGAGAAACAGGTGTTTGATGTCTTTAATGTATTATAAGAAATGCTAATTTATCTTTGTAAAATAAAAAAGAATAAAAAACCTAAAAACAAGTGTATTTAAAAAATAAAAAACTTTTGTATCAGAAGAAAAATAAAAACGTTTTGGTTTTAAAATGTGCTCTACTTGTATTTATTGTGTGTGTGAATGTTGGCCAATTTATAAACACATTATAGCCTTTGTAATATATTATATAACATTATATCTGGATTTCATCAGTACTACATCAAGTCAAACTCTAAACTGGATTTAAAATAAACTCACAGTTAAGATTTACAGGATAAAATAGACCATGCATGACCTGATGCCCCATCCACTGCTATGAACATCATGGTTTGTTACTGTAATGCACTGTCCAATGCTGCCCTCTAGAGCTACAGCGCTGTAACTACACCCTAAAGTCAAATCTGTCCTCCGTGAGACCAATCACATTCACTGACTCTAAACTAAAGCATGTAACATTTCCACCTGGAACTAGTGCCAAATGTCAATTACATACCTTTAATTACATACCAATTGTAGCAAAGAAATAGAAATCCACGAGAGTAATAAAACATACGTTTTTTTGAACGCTCCAAATTAACATCGGCTGTTTGGCTCCCGTTCGCGATATTGACAACAAAAAACATTGTGTTGTCCAAAACATCAAAGCAAAACTTCTTCACTTCCTTGCAACAGATGTTTTGTGGATTATGATCAGGTAAGAAGCAGTACTGAGCCATTTTAGGCATTTCGAAGCCGTGTCTTAAAAAAAAAAAAAAAAAAAAATCGAAATTATAGTTAAAAGGCCTACAGTTTACTCACAGACATGGTCAACAACAAACCTCAAGATGCATGATGATTAAGTATTTCAGATGCAGCAACATACATCCCACCTAGCACATTTCGGTCCTTGGAAGTTGTAGGAACATACACTTTTGGTTTCCCATTGGTTCTGGGAACGAAGCCATAAGTGTTTTTGGAGAATGTAAGTGAACATTTCTGGGAATGTTAATTTTTAGTTTGCAGGGAGGTTCTGATTACATCATTCTATGGTTCCCGGAAAAAGTTTTCCTGGGAGGTTTTATTGACGTTATTTGAATGGAAATTATATCTTATTTGAAGGTAATTAAGCAACGTTGCTTGGGCATTAATCATGCAAACACATTTCGTTTTTATTGTGGCAAGGTGTCAGTGAGATTCGAACCTATGATCTTCTGCCCATGAAATTAGTCCACTGCGCCACCACAATGGAGCTAGCATGCTAGTAAAAAAAAAACTCATTTTCATTTTAGTTTATTCAAACAGACCCTATTTCAAAGGAAACAAGCACTCATTAAGACCAATTAGTGTGGGCGTCTGACACACCTAAACACACTTAACAAGATCGAGGATAAAGATAGTTTTGTTGATGCTGAGAACAGAATCTATATGTTTTTAAATAACATTCTTTGAACATTACTAATGTTTTCTGGTGGTTTTTATGGAAAGGTTTCTTAATGTTCTGAGAACATGACTTTAAATAGAACCATGAGGAAACCTGCCGAAAACTTTATGCTGAGGTACTGGAATTCCCACAGAAGAAAATAAAATCAAATTGTATTTGTCACATGTGCCGAATACAACAGGTGTAGACCTTACAGTGAAATGCTTACTTACAAGCCCTTAACCAACAATGCAGTTTTAAGAAAGAAAAAAATATATATATACAATATAAAATAATACGAAATAAAAGTAACAAATAATTAAAGAGCAGCAGTAAAAATAACATTAGCGAGGCTATATACAGGGGGTACCGGTACCGAGTCAATGTGCAGGGGCACCGGTTAGTCGAAGTAATTGGGGTAATATGTACATGTAGGTAGAGTGACTATGCATAGATAATAAACAGTAGCAGCAGCGTAAAAGAGGGGTGGGGGGGGCAATTCAAATAGTCCGGGTAGCCATTTGATTAGATATTCAGGGGTCTTATGGCTTGGGGGTAGAAGCTGTTTAGAAGCCTCTTGGACCTAGACTTGGCGCTCCCGTACCGCTTGCTGTGCGGTAGCAGAGAGAACAGTCTATGACTTGGGTGGCTGGAGTCTTTGACAATTTTTAGGGCCTTCCTCTGACACCGCCTGGTATAGAGGTCCTGGATGGCAGGAAGCTTGGCCCCAGTGATGTACTGGGCCGTACGCACTACCCTCTGTAGTGCCTTGCGGTCAGAGGCCAAGCAGTTGCCATACCAGGCGGTGATGCAACCAGTCAGGATGCTCTCGATGGTGCAGCTGTAGAAACCTTTGAGGATCTGAGGACCCATGCCAAATCTTTTCAGTCTCCTTAGGGTGAATAGGTTTTGTCGTGCCCTCTTCACGACTGTCTTGGTGTGCTTGGACCATGTTAGTTTGTTGGTGATGTGGACACCAAGGAACTTGAAGCTCTCAACCTGTTCCACTACAGCCCCATCGATGAGAATGGGGGCGTGCTCAGTCCTCTTTTTTTTCCTGTAGTCCACAATCATCTCCTTTGTCTTGGTCACGTTGAGGGAGAGGTTGTTATCCTGGCACCACACGGCAAGGTCTCTGACCTCCTCCCTATAGGCTGTCTCGTCGTTGTCGGTGATCAGGCCTACCACTGTTGTGTCATCAGCAAACTTAATGATGGTGTTGGAGTCGTGCCTGGCCATGCAGTCATGAGTGAACAGGGAGTACAGGAGGGGACTGAGCACGCACCCCTGAGGGGCCCCCGTGTTGAGGATCAGTGTGGCAGATGTGTTGTTGCCTACCCTTACTACCTGGGGGAGGCCCGTCAGGAAGTTCAGGATCCAGTTGCAGAGGGAGGTGTTTAGTCCCAGGATCCTTAGCTTAGTGATGAGCTTTGAGGACACTATGGTGTTGAACGCTGAGCTGTAGTCAATGAATAGCATTCTCACGTAGGTGTTCCTTCTGTCCAGGTGTGAAAGGGCAGTGTGGAGCGCAATAGAGATTGCATCATCTGTGGATCTGTTGTGGCGGTATGCAAATTGGAGTGGGTCTAGGGTTTCTGGGATAATGTTGTTGATGTGAGCCATGACCAGCCTTTCAAAGCACTTCATGGCTACAGACATGAGTGCTACGGGTCGGTAGTCATTTAGGCAGGTTACCTTAGTGTTCTTGGGCACAAGGACTATGGTGGTCTCTTAAAGTTGTCTCTTAAAGTTCTCTGAACGTTCTGAGAACATTACTTTAAATAGAACCATGATGAAACCTGTAGAAAACGTTATACTGAAGTTCTGAAATTCCCACAGAAGGACGTTGTTTCTCAACGTTCTCTGAGCAATTTTAGAATATTACTTTCAATAGAACCATGAGGAAACCTGTAGGAAATGTTATGGGAAGGTTCATGCAAAATAGCGATAGGACAACCACCCTCTCACCAAGCTCTAAGAAACATATGGTTCTCAGAACGTTATATGCTAGCTGGGATGGAACAAACATAGGCCTACATTAAGAAACCTGATTATCTCTCACTCTCACTCTCTCTCTCTCACTCACTCTGTCTCTCTCGCCCTCTCTCTTCCTGTGGATGTAGGTCATTTATACAGTTACCCTCTATCCTTTAACAGGAAGTCAGTTACAAAAATAACGGCGTTAAAGCTGTGTGTCCGAACCATCATTCAGCGAATCACTAACTGATTAGCCGCTCGGTCCCATGTACGTTTGCGTGCGTGTTTGTACGTACGTGTTTGTGTGTGCATGTTTGGGCTTGAGTGTGCGTATGCGTGCGTGCCCGTGTGTATGTGTGCGTGCGCGTGTGTATGTGTGCGTGCGCGTGTGTATGTGTGCATGTGTATGCGTGCGTGCGCGTGTGTATGTGTGCGTGCGCGTGTGTATGTGTGTGAACAGGCATGATCTAAATCCGTAGGTTAGATTACCTTCCTGTAATATAGTGTCTGCTGAACTGAGTATTAGTTTAAGAGCTCAGTCAAAAGCCTTGGAGGAGCGAAAGTGACAGCATCTCTCTATCGCGTCCAGATGTGCACATCTTTTAATGGTAGTGAAAGTTTGTGTGTGTATGGGGCAGGGGGTCTTTATGGGGGAGGAATAGCTATGTTCATCCCACTGGGGGGAGTCGTCCTCCCCCCACTCTCCTCCACATCTCAGTGAACTTTGCTGTAATGTTGCTGTTGGGAAGCTGTAGATGTAGAGGATTTTTTTAACCTCCAGTAAAATTCCTGTCTGATATTCCTGGGAATGCAGAGGGATTGTCAGAGCAGTACTCCCATGTCCACCCCGAATACCACAGAGCTCAGAGACCTGCTCTCTGTTTTATGTGTGTGTGTGTGTGTGCGGTGAAGTCAGCTTGATCACGTGGAGCTGATTTCCTCCATCGCTCAGTGACAGAAGGATCATAACTTCCTGGGCTTCAGGAGGAAGGTCAATGGAAAATTGGACACTCATGCTGCAGGCTTTGGAGTCTGGTCAGACTGGCCGGACCTCAATGACCTGTGCAACCGGACTGGAGTGGAGCTCAGGTGGACACGGACTGAGCCAGTGACTGCCTCTGATGCAGTTGTGGCAGATCACAGTGTTGTTGTGGAGGCTTCTGTCACCCATGATGGAAAGCCTCACCCTACATCCAGGACAACACTCCTTGGATCAGACGGATGCAGCTACTGCAACACTGGACTGGCCTGAGGCTGCAGGGGAAACTCTCTGTTCTGGAATGTGCTGTCCAATCTGTCTCCCATTCCATGTACCAGAATGCTGCCGTTGGCCAGGACATTCTCACCATTACTGTTAAGGCGAGGCTGCAAGTTGTAATCTAGCACTCTGGTACCCTGCAAACCATGAGTCAAATGTAATGGGGTCCATTGCCCATGTTGTGAATGGCTGCTGTTCATAGAAGGATTTGTACATTGCAAGACATGACCGCCTTGTTGACCTGATAGGCAGCGAGGTGAGAGAAGTAGTCTCACCAACAGAACACATGTATAAACATTCTTGTGTAAGCTGGTTTGATGTTGATGAAGATGTGTTTTCCTGTGTGCCAAATATGGCAGATATTGTTGTTGTGGGGGAGGCCAGGGGGAGGTGCTCATTTTGGAAGTGGGCGGCTCATTTGACGGCTACATGGAGCAGGTCTTTGCTGAGAAGCTGCTTAAGTACCAGCCCCTCGTGGCTTGGACAGCCTCGGGTGGAGGTGCAAGCTGGTGGCGCTAATATTTGGCAGTCTCGGCCACATACAAAGGTTTGCGGTGCGTTTCCTGCAGATTGCGGGCCTGACAAAAACTAGGGCAAAGCAATTGGCTAGGTACTGTTCTGTTTCAGCTGTAGTGGACAGCCTAGCTGTTTGGAGAAGGAGGTTCTTTATGTACCCTTGAGTGCCATGCATACAGGGACCTTGTTTGGATCCTTTTTTTTGTACATTTGATTGGGGGATTAAAATAAAGTATTTAGTGTGTGTGTGTGCATGGGTGTCTGGGTGTGTGTGTGTGTGTGTGTGTGTGTGTGTGTGAGTGTGTGCACTCACACACCTTGCGTGCCTGTTCCGATTCCTTATTGCCCCCCTTAGCCAGAATCCTGCAGCTGTTAACTCTTGGCTGGGTGAGGTTTAAATTATTTTCCCACAATGCTCAGTCCCTTTCCTGTTTGGACAGATGAGCTAAATGGCCACAAGGGGCCTTTCCCTCATGGATATAAAAGCATTAGATTAATGGAAGCTTGAGTGAGTGTCCACCATGTATCTTGTGTAGCCTCAGCAGTGTTAGTGGGGTGATTTGTAGCTTTAGTGAGAGCTGTCTCTGTCTCTCTCTCTCTCCTACTCTACATTTATTTAGATAAAGGTATTCATATGGATTCATGTACGATTTATGAGCAGTGTAACAATGACGCTGTGAGTCGAGGTGCAGGTGAAACAACAAAGGAGACAGCGTAACTGTGGCGATATAGCATGGACACAGGAACAATACCGGCTGAGGAATGAATGTTAGGGGAGGGACCGATAAAGGGGAGGTAATGAGGAAGGTAATGGAGTCCAAGTGTGAATCATAAAGATCTGCAGGTGCGCGTAATGATGGATGCCAGGTGTGCATAATGATCAGTCCCAGGACCGGTGGTTAGTATTCCGGCGACCTCGCACGCCGGAGGGGAGGAGCAGGAGTAGACGTGACAAACAGAAGTAAACTCGTTTTAAATAAATGCTGTGGCATGTCAGATTGTAATAACTGAGGTTGTGGTAGTAATGACCCTGGGGTTGAATATATGTGTTTGCCTCTGAGCAGTTAAATATTAGGCCCACACACACACACACACACACACACACACACAGGTAATCAAATATATAGCCTGCAGGTTAACTCTTTACATCACTCTGCCTGATCTTAATAATACTTGTTCATAAATAACTGAGTTGCCTCCCGACAAATGCAAGTACATTACTGGGAGGAAGAGGCACTGTGGTGGTGGGGGAGGTTGTTTGTGTCTGTGTGTAAGAATTTGATGGGGTTGCAAGAGACAGAAGAGTGTGTGATGTAGTGTGTGGGGTCAGTGTGTTGTGTCTTTACCAATGGTCATGTTGCCTGCAATCAAACAATCAACCAACCAATCAATCAATATTTCAGTCAATGAACAGCTACAGCTAATTTAATGCGTCACTCAGCCTATTATTTTGTTGATGAGTGTACATTTCACTATACACACGTTTGTGTATTACCAATGATCTATTACCGTCCTAATCCTGATGAATGCAATACTACTTTATCACCACTAGATGTCAGACTGATGTCAGAAAATACCTTTGACTTCTATGCAACCCCCTCTCTCTATCTATTTCTCTCTCTCACACACTCTCTCCTCTCTCTCACTCTCTCAATTCAATACATTTTCAAACATATGTTTACATTGCCAAAGCAAGTGAAATAGATAATAGATATTTTTCTTTACAGTAAACGTTACTCACTAAAGTTCCAAAAGAATAAAGACATTTCAAATGTCATATTATGTATAGATACAGTGTTGTGATGATGTGCAAATAGTTAAAGTACAAAAGGGAAAATAAATAAACATAAATATGGGTTGTATTTACAATGGTGTTTGTTCTTCACTGGTTGCCCTTTTCTTGTGGCAACAGGTCACAAATCTTGCTGCTGTGATGGCACACTGTGGTATTTCACCCAACAGATATGGGAGTTTATCAAAATTGGATTTGTTTTCTAATTCTTTGTGGGTCTGTGTAATCTGAGGGAAATATATGTCTCTAATATGGTCATACATTTGGCAGGAGGTTAGGAAGTGCAGCTCAGTTTCCACCTCATTTTGTGGGCAGTGTGCACATAGCCTGTCTTCTCTTGAGAGCCAGGTCTGCCTACGGTGGCCTTTCTCAATAGCAAGGCTATGCTCACTGAGTCTGTACATAGTCAAAGCTTTCCTTAAGTTTGGGTCATTCACAGTGGTCAGGTATTCTGCCACTGTGTACTCTCTGTTTAGGGCCAAATAGCATACTAGTTTGCTCAGTTTTTTGTTAAATCTTTCCAATGTGTCAAGTAATTCTCTTTTTGTTTTCTCATGATTTGGTTGGGTCTAATTGTGTTGTTGTCCTGGGGCTCTGTGGGGTCTGTTTGTGTTTGTGAACAGAGCCCCAGGACCAGCTTACTTAGGGGACTCTTCTCCAAGTTAATATCTCTGTAGGTGATGGCTTTGTTATGGAAGGTTTGGGAATCACTAGGTGGTTGTAGAATTTAACAGCTCTTTTCTTGATGTTGATAATTAGCGGGTATCGGCCTAATTCTGCTCTGCATGCATTATTTGGTGTTTTATGTTGTACACAGAGGATATTTTTGCAGAATTCTGCATGCAGTCTCAATTTGGTGTTTGTCCCATTTTGTGAATTATTGGTTGGTGAGTGGACCCCAGACCTCACAAACATAAAGGGCAATGGGTTCCATAACTGATTCAAGTATATTTAGCCAGATCCTAATTGGTATGTCGAATTTTATATTTATTTTGATGGCATAGAAGGCCCTTCTTGCCTTATCTCACAGATCGTTCACAGCTTTGTGGAAGTTACCTGTGGCGCTGATGTTTAGGCTGAGGTATGTATAGTTTTTTGTGTGCTCTAGGGCAACGGTGTCTAGATGGAATTTGTATTTGTGGTCCTGGCAATTTTACCTTTTTTGGAACACCAATATTTTTGTCTTACTGGCGGCAGGTAGCTTAGTGGTTAAGAGCGTTGTGCCAGTAACCGAAAGGTCGCTGGTTCTAATCCCCGAGCCAACTAGGTGAAAAATCTGTCGATGTGCCCTTGAGCAAGGCACTTAACCCTAATTGCTCCTGTAAGTCGCTCTGGATAAGAGCGTCTGCTAAATGACTAAAATGTAAATGTAAAATTTACTGTCAGGGCCCAGGTCTGACAGAATCTGTGCAGAAGATCTAGGTGCTGGTTGGGACAGAAGCACCAGATCATCAGCAAACAGTAGACATTTGACTTCAGATTCTCTCTCTCATTCTCTGTAATTCAGTCAGTTGGTCAGATGGAGCATGGAAGAGATGTCCCCTGTAGCTCAGTTGGTAGAGCATGGCGCTTGCAACGCCAGGGTTGTGGGTTCGTTTCCCACGGGGGGCCAGTATGAAAATGTATGCACTCACTAACTGTAAGTCGCTCTGGATAAGAGCGTCTGCTAAATGACTCAAATGTAAATGTAAAAATTATAGATATGTTAAAGTATTAAACCATATAATTCTCAATTTCAGAACCTGCTTCTCTGGATGTATGTGCAGGCATGCATGTCTGTCACAGTGAGATGTATTGTCCTGTTAAAACCAGCCAGGTCATTCAAGATTGATGTAGAAATTGGACGTCCTGAGGATGTCAGGAAATGCCTTCAAACCCAGCCACTAGGGGCAACAGTGAGCGCTTTTACCATCAAGTAGGCTTGGGTAGTAGGGTACTTAGTAGGGTACTTAGTAGGGTTTTGCTAGAGCAGAGGTTCCCCAAAAATTTTTTGGCCCAAGACCCCATTTTGATATCTAAAAATTCTCGCGACCCCAACCATGTGGCATTTAAAAGAAAATGTAATTAACAGCCAATGTTTACTTTTTTAATTGTGGCTATTGCAGTCAATTGCTAAACATTCCAACAGTATTTCAGATTGTATTCTCAACTCACCATCATAAACTTTTAATGTGGGGCTATGACAGTCAATTGCAAATTAGTCTGAAATAATTTCTTATCTCACCACCACTAATGAGATGGGTGTGCTTGATGCATGTTGCGTCGGAGCTTCTCAAAGTCAGGGGGCGTGGTCGACAGTGCGCACCTCATCTCTCCTGTCACATCCAACCTGGATCGATATTTGTTTTTAATGCAGATGAGAGCACCGAATCAGCGTACCAGCGTAGGTTTAATGCTCGGAGGGAGACGGCACAGTATTCCCTCTGAGTCAGGATCCAAAACTCCTCCGTAGTGACCCGTGAATGCGTTGTCTGCAGCATTCGGTCACATGACAGCTCGATCAGCTGTTCCATTTCACTTACCAGCATGTCAACTGAGCCAGAATCACAGTCAAACGGATTTTGCTGATTCGGTCACTCATCTGTATAATTTTCTTGTTTTTCCCCAGCTGCATGCTTTCGTTCAGTTCGTTCAGTTTCCCAAATATGTCTGTTACATAGGCAAGGAGACACATTTTCTTTTCATTACACAGAAAGTCAACAAAGTCTGTTTTTTACATCCATTGTGAATGACAACAGTACCTCTCTCAATTCGAAAAATCTTTCCAACACTACCCTCGATAACCACTAAGCCTTGGTGTGAAATAAAACATTGTCACGCTCTGATCCCATATCTCCAAATCGTTTCGCGAACAGGCATGCGCGATGTAGTTTACAATCGAAGTTACCTGCTGCATATCTCGGAGTTCTGTGCTCAGCTCTTTTGCCACCAGTTGCTCTCGGTGTATCCATTATAGCTCAGTGGGTGTATCATACAATGCGTCCATATGGCAGAGGGAGACACATTCATAGCTAGAGTGCAGAGGCCTGCCCGCCGTCCCGTGATAGATGGAGCCCCATCTGTGCAAAAGTCCACCATTCGATCCCATATGGAATCTGTTTCTTTTCCATCATTATAGCCACGCAGCACACTGAATATACCCTGTGTCGTTTCATGCTCGGGAATCGTGAGACAGAACAATGTGTCCTCATGAATAGCATCCCACGACATGTAGCGAACCAAAGTCAATGCATCTTGGCCCTCACAGCTAACGTCCATTTGGAGAGCATAAGGTGGGGAGGTTTTGAGTCGTTCAGTCCGTTTCCTTTTTATTGCAGTGTTATCTGACGTATTGATGAGAATTTCTGTGCCTCTGCCTCCCCACACATTGTTTTCACCATATTGCAGCCGGTAATATCAAAGTTTCTGCAACAGTGTGTGGTTTCATAGCATAGTGGGGTTAGCCATTCACTGTGGGAATGATTCAAGCGCAACGGTCAAGTGTGGCCTTTTCCCACGATCTAAGGGTGCTCTCTGGTTGAATTTGAACTTTTAGATTTGAATACATTTCATTTAGATTTTTAAGGTTAACCACATTACAATGATTTTGAGAGACAAAGACGATATTAGAAGTTTGGACACACCTACTCATTCAAGGGTTTTTCTTAATTTTTTTACTATTTTCTACATTGTAGAATTATAGTGAAGACATCAAAACTATGAAATAAGACATATGGAATCATGTAGTGGCCAAAAAAGTGTTCAACAACAAGCTTTGCACACTCTTGGCATTCTCTCAACCAGCTTAATGAGGAATGCTTTTCCAACAGTCTTGAAGGAGTTCCCACATATTCTGAGCACTTGTTGGCTGCTTTTCCTTCACTCTGCGGTCCAACTCATCCCAAACCATCTAAATTTAGTTGAGGTCAGGTGATTGTGGAGGCCAGGTCATCTGATGCAGCACTCCATCACTCTCCTTCTTGGTCAAAAAACCCTTACACAGCCTGGAGGTGTGTTTTGGGTCATTGTCCTGTTGAAAAACAAATGATAGTCCCACTAAGTGCAAACCAGATGGGATGGCGTATCGCTGCAGAATGCTGTGGTAGCCATGCTGGTTAAGTGTGCCTTGAATTCTAAAAATTTCACGACCGTGTCACCAGCAAAGCACCCCCACACCATCACACCTCCTCCACCATGCTTCACGGTGGGAACCACACATGTGGAGAATATCCATTCACCTACTCTGCGTCTCACAAAGACACGGCGGTTGGAACCAAAAATCTCCAATTTGGACTCATCAGACCAAAGGAAAAATGTCCACCGGTCTAATGTCCATCGCTTGTGTTTCTTGGCCCAAGCAAGTCTCTTCTTATTATTGGTTTCCTTTAGTAGTGGTTTCTTTGCAGCAATTCGACCATGAAGGGCTGATTCACGCAGTCTCCTCTGAACAGTTGATGTTGAGATGTGTCTGTTACTTGAACTCTGTGAAGCATTTAGTTGGGCTGCAATCTGAGGTGCAGTTAACTCTAATGAACTTATCCTCTGGGTCTTCCTTTCCTGTGGTGGTCCTCATGAGAGCCAGTTTCATCAGGTTTTTGCGACTGCACTTGAAGAAACTTTTAAAGTTCTTGACATTTTCCGGATTGACTGACCTTCATGTCTTACAGTAATGATGGATTGTCGTTTCTCTTTGCTTATTTGAGCTGTTCTTGCCATAATATGGACTTGGTCTTTTATCAAATAGGGCTATCTTCTGTATACCCCCCCTACCTTGTCACAACATAACTGATTGGCTCAAACGCATTAAAGAAGGAAAGAAATTCCACAAATCAACCGGTGGAGGCTGCTGAGGGTGGAGGCTGCTGGAATGGAGTCAATGGAATAGCAGTGGTGTAAAGTACTTAAGTAAAAATACTTTAAAGTACTACTTAAGTAGTTTTTTGGGGTATCTGTACTTTACTATATATATTTTTTGACTAATTTTACTTCACTACATTCCTAAAGAAAATATTGTACTTTTTACTCCATACATTTTCCCTGACAACTAAAGTACTCGTTACATTTTGAATGCTTAGCACAGGGTTCTTCAATTCCGGTCCTGGAGGGCCGAAACACTTCTGTTTTTTATTTCTACCTGGTAGTTAATTGCACTCACCTGGTGTCCCAAGTCTGAATTAGCCCCTGATTAGAAGGAGAGGATGAAAAACAGAGGTGTTTCGGCCCTCCAGGACCGGAATTAAAGAACCCTGGCTTAGCAGGACAGGAAAATTGTCAAATTCAAACACTTATCAAGAGAACACGTGGTCATCCCTACTGCCTCTGGCCTGGCGGACTCACTAAACACAAATGCATCTTTTGTAAATAATGTCTGAGTGTTGGAGTGTGCCCTTGGCTATCCGTACATTTTAAAAACAAATTGCTTAATATAAGGAATTTTGAATAATTTATACTTTTACTTTTTATACTTAAGTATATTTTAGCAATTACATTTACTTTAGTATATTTAAAACCAAATACTTTCACTTTTTCTTGAGCAACTTTCTATTAAGATATCTATACTTTTACTAAAGTATGAGAATTGGGTACTTTTTCCACCACTGTGGAGTTTGTATCAAACATGTGGTTTCCATGTGATTGATACCATTCCATTGACTCCATTCCAGCCATTATAACGAACTGTCCTCACTTCAGCAGCCTCCACTGCTACCAACCTTATTATAACGACAAAATATAACATTTGTTCACAAAAAAATATTGTTCTCACTCAATTATAGGAATGTTTTTGGGTGGATTTCTCCTTTTAATATTTGAATTATCCCGAACCATAACCCTTTAACCATTCGAAATGAGTGGCTAAACTTAACACCTAACTTTGAAATTTGAGACAGAGAGCTTCTTGGTTAAAACTGTCTGTTAGCTGGGGTGATTCAAGGGAGTAACCAATGGCTGGATTCCAAACTGAAATAGCACTTCCCTGGATAGTAATGGGGACTAAGAGGACAATCCAGACCCACACACACACACGCACACGCACACTCACACACACACACGCACACACACACACACACACACCACTGAATTAGGCCAATAAACATGGCTGTATTCACATCTGTGAGTTGGTTCAGGGCTAATAAGGAGGAAACAGTGTAGGCGTGGGATCAGAGGGGTTTTTGAGAACTGTCTGATTGGCATTCTGGTCAGCAATCAAACTGTTTGCAGAGTCGGTGTTCCATGAAAACAAAATGCACACACACACACGCACACACACACACACACACACACACACACACACACACACACAAATTAAAGGGTGTGTGTGGTCATAAACATATACACACACTCGGCTCAAGCGGAGCGTAGCGGTGTGTGTTTTTAAAGAGCAGCTGGTTCCAGCTGAGGTGGATCCTGTGACATTTAGCCACCGGCTGGGTTTAAAGGTTTACAGCTACACCATTAACCACACACACACACAGGTCTGATTAGAGATACACTGGTCCTGTCCCATCCACCATCCACTTCCCTCATGCCCAATCCTACCGTCCCCTGCCCTGCCCAATAATTCATTCATTCATATTTTCAAGTATTTTGTTATGTCCAGCACAGCCCCTAAAAGAAGAGATGGGTCAATCCACCAATCTGGTGCCTTTTGAGTGTACAATTTTTTTGATTTCACCTAATTTTAATATTCTGTCATAAAGAGCACATGTTCACCTCAGAAAAACACGTTTTCTCATCTCAAGAGGTTAAATAAAGAAATTACTCTAGTAAGGCCTATTAAGTGCCAAATAAAGTAACAGGGTTGACCGTTACAGGGTTGACCGTTACAGGGTTGACCGTTACATGGTTGACCGTAACAGGGTTGACCGTAACAGGGTTGACGATTTCTTCTTAAATCAGCCATAAATCCCCTCGTGACAGGGGGAATGGAAGTTTGTTGTGTGCAACAGGAAGGAGCAATTGAATGCATGCTTCACCATAAAAATAAATAAATTGTTAAAACATTTGGAGCCCGTCTATCTACGGGTAAGAGGGTTGACACGTTATACTCAACCCGCTCAGTTTTCCACCACAAAACACCAGAAATGTTCCAAAAAGAGTAGAACCAGCTCACCTGCTTTTACACTATGATTTGACTATTGACTGTTTCTTTTGAAGTAAATATTTAAAAAGGAATGGTTTCACCACGTTAAAACGAGAGTTCAGTTCACGTAACAGGGTTCACCTTAAAATAAGGGACAGACGTAAATTAATCACTAATCACATTAAATAAATAATCATCTTCACAAATGATTTTGTCAAAGCAACAACTTAACTAGGGTTTTACAATGATGGTGAAACTTGGAGAAACTTTGTGATTAAGTGGGTTAAAATCTTGCTAGAAGTGATACAGGGTTGACGAGGGACATGAGGAGCATGTCTAAATGCTGAATTTTGGCACTTTAGCAAGATATATTGAATTATCCATGTGGTCTATATTAAAGGGCTCTTCATTTACTATAACAGGCTTTTAAAATTCTATATTGGTGCACAATTTATACTTAAAATATAAAAGGGACGCAAAAGGCACTGTTTTCGTGGAATGACCCAGATATCTATTTCATTCTCTGAAGCAGGCCCAGTCAGTTAGTGCTTCTATACCCACATGGTTGAATCTCATGTGAGACACAGAAGAGTTGATACCATCCCCAGAGCCAGAACTATCTGTCTGTAATATAGGCCACCCCTATAGCCACTTATTTTCATCCAACGGCTCATTTCCAATATGTTAAATGGAGGTCTGATAAGTGTGTCAGGAGTCCCACATCTGTGCCAGAAGACGTGGATGTGTGGGTTTGTGGAAAGAGAAAGGGAGAAAAAGAGAGATGAGAGAAAAATAAATAGAGGGGGCCTATCAGTCTCCATCACTGATCCAGATCAGATATATTAGACTTAATGACAGCGTTTACACAGGCAGCCCAATTCTGATCTTTTTTTCACTAATTGGTCTTTTGACCAATCACATCAGCTCTAAAAATGATCTGATGTGAAAAGATCTGATGTGATTGGTCAAAAGACCAATTAGTGGAAAACATATCATAATTGGGCTGCCTGTGTCAACGCAGCCTATGAGACACCCCCATGTTTATCTCTGTTTTGTTTGTGTGTGACGACATTTTCATTTTCGTAATCACCGCTTTCCCTCACACCCTTC